>NW_026608447.1:0-68510 GCF_029499605.1 Hyla sarda
AGGGGACCTTGTTGGGCCCGCCCCTTTCACGGTTATCGCTTCTCGGCCTTTTGGCTAAGATCAAGTGTAGTATCTGTTCTTATCAGTTTAATATCTGATACGTCCCCTATCTGGGGACCATATATTAAATGGATTTTTGAGAACGGGGGCCGATTTCGAAGCTTGCTTCCGTCGCCCTATGCATTGACCCGATATGGCAGTATCTTCGGGTACAGTGCACCACCCCCTTACAGGGTTAAAAAGAAAGATTCCTACTTTCATTGCTACCTGCTTGCTGGCTAGCCAGCTAGCCAGCCCTGTGGGCCTTGCTGCTGCAGCCAAAAAACAAAAGGTGGTGCTGCTGCTGCTGCTTCTGCTGCTTCTGCTTGTGTCTGGCCGCTGTTGGAGCGTCCAGGCACAGGACTTCTGCTGCTGCTGACTAAATGGCCTCCTTAATTGGATCATTTGAGTAGCCAGCACACCTGTGCAGGTAGGGCATGACATGATAGGCAGCTGCCTTGATAGCGGGTGGGTGCTGAATGTTCCTAATTGACAAAATAAGATTAATGCTTATGAAGAAATATAAAATCTCATCCCTTCCCCAATATCGCGCCACACCCCTACCCTTAATTCCCTGGTTGAACTTGATGGACATATGTCTTTTTTCGACCGTACTAACTATGTAACTATGTAACATAACATGGGGGGGGGGGTCTCCTGGCTGTTCACACAGGTGTGTCATTGCTGTACATTGACCATGCATTGCTTCTGTGGTATTGCAAAGGCAAAGACAAATGCTTCCAGCCATCCATTGCACTAATGGATTGGTCATCAGCTGGCTGTCTATGTCCCGCATCAATATAGACCAAAGTACAGAGGGTTAGGCTATGCTATTGTGCACCTACCTGATGCATCAGAAGGTGCGAGGCCCTTGCTAAATTCTGTGCACAGACTTTGAGATCTATACTTTAGACTGTATCTAAACCTGCTCCAACATGGACTGACATTCTGGCCTACTTTCAGCCGATGCGACTTGTCTGTCGCTGAACAGTCGCTTTTTATGTATTCAGCACCTATGTATAATGTTGTAAAAATGCTCTAGAAGCTAAAGTCGCAGAAATGTCACACATATTTGGCCTGCAACTTTCTGTGCGACAAATTCAGACAGGAAAAATCAGTATAAATCCTTAGAAAATTATCCCCCAGTGTCTCCATCTGCTGGCGGTATTGAATAAGCATTGCTGCACTGATGGGGTATGCATTAGACGAAAAAAAAGAAGAAAAAGAAGAATAATACGCCCAGAAAAGAGGCGAAAAGGAGAAAAACGTAAAAAAACGTGAAAAAAAGTAAGAGGAAGAGAAGGGAAAAAAAGGTGGAAATGGGTTTAAAAGTGATTTCGGCGGAGAAATATATATATATATATATATATATATATATATATATATATATATATACGCGCACACACACACATATATATAAACGTATTCTCCGTTGAGATATTGCAGCCGCTGCTGTGTCCAGGCCCAGGAGCCTTAGCACTGTGCTGTGATGTCACTCAATACCACTGACATCACTAGGTGTAAACAACATCTCTCCTTTGCTGTGTATGTGACTATGGAGCTGTTTGGTGATGTCGTCTATTATGGCCTTCATAGAAGCAACAGGAGATTGTTGCATCCATCTAGAACCCTCAGAACTACAGTGCTATGATGTCACTCACTTCCACAGGCCTTGCAGAGTGTAAACAACAACAACCCAGCTTTGTTGTGTATGTAACCATAGGGATTTGTGATGTCACCTAGAACCTTCACAGCAGCGACAGCTTTATGAGGAGCATCAGCACTGCTCTGCCTGAGCAGAACCATCACCGCCATAGGTTGTCAAATAACCCGGATTTAACCCACACAGGTAAGTCCAATGGGGTGCAGGCATGTCCTCTATGCTTACAGCTTCCCGTGGGTGTTGGTTTGATACCGTTTGGGGACAGCCAAGGAGGCATCTGCAGGCAACAAAGGTAGGTGTGTGCTTGTGTGTGTGTTTCCTATGCAGATCCTAAGCCCAGTGTCACATGCAAGTAGGAGGAGTAAGAAGGGTTCCTGGCAAATCCGGGTTATGGATTGCATTTAAAAAGGCCCCGTGGGAGTGCAATGGGCCCCTGTCTTGCTGCTTAGCAATAATGGTATGGGTTTAGGTTCTGCTGTGTGTACTGGTGGTTGACTGCCCCCCAGCCCAGAGTGTGCATGGAAAATTGTCTGGCAGCCTCCCTGACAGCAAGCAGTGATAGTGCCCATGAAGGGGACCTTGTTGGGCCCGCCCCTTTCACGGTTATCGCTTCTCGGCCTTTTGGCTAAGATCAAGTGTAGTATCTGTTCTTATCAGTTTAATATCTGATACGTCCCCTATCTGGGGACCATATATTAAATGGATTTTTGAGAACGGGGGCCGATTTCGAAGCTTGCTTCCGTCGCCCTATGCATTGACCCGATATGGCAGTATCTTCGGGTACAGTGCACCACCCCCTTACAGGGTTAAAAAGAAAGATTCCTACTTTCATTGCTACCTGCTTGCTGGCTAGCCAGCTAGCCAGCCCTGTGGGCCTTGCTGCTGCAGCCAAAAAACAAAAGGTGGTGCTGCTGCTGCTGCTTCTGCTGCTTCTGCTTGTGTCTGGCCGCTGTTGGAGCGTCCAGGCACAGGACTTCTGCTGCTGCTGACTAAATGGCCTCCTTAATTGGATCATTTGAGTAGCCAGCACACCTGTGCAGGTAGGGCATGACATGATAGGCAGCTGCCTTGATAGCGGGTGGGTGCTGAATGTTCCTAATTGACAAAATAAGATTAATGCTTATGAAGAAATATAAAATCTCATCCCTTCCCCAATATCGCGCCACACCCCTACCCCTTAATTCCCTGGTTGAACTTGATGGACATATGTCTTTTTTCGACCGTACTAACTATGTAACTATGTAACATAACATGGGGGGGGGGGGGGGGGTCTCCTGGCTGTTCACACAGGTGTGTCATTGCTGTACATTGACCATGCATTGCTTCTGTGGTATTGCAAAGGCAAAGACAAATGCTTCCAGCCATCCATTGCACTAATGGATTGGTCATCAGCTGGCTGTCTATGTCCCGCATCAATATAGACCAAAGTACAGAGGGTTAGGCTATGCTATTGTGCACCTACCTGATGCATCAGAAGGTGCGAGGCCCTTGCTAAATTCTGTGCACAGACTTTGAGATCTATACTTTAGACTGTATCTAAACCTGCTCCAACATGGACTGACATTCTGGCCTACTTTCAGCCGATGCGACTTGTCTGTCGCTGAACAGTCGCTTTTTATGTATTCAGCACCTATGTATAATGTTGTAAAAATGCTCTAGAAGCTAAAGTCGCAGAAATGTCACACATATTTGGCCTGCAACTTTCTGTGCGACAAATTCAGACAGGAAAAATCAGTATAAATCCTTAGAAAATTATCCCCCAGTGTCTCCATCTGCTGGCGGTATTGAATAAGCATTGCTGCACTGATGGGGTATGCATTAGACGAAAAAAAAGAAGAAAAAGAAGAATAATACGCCCAGAAAAGAGGCGAAAAGGAGAAAAACGTAAAAAAACGTGAAAAAAAAGTAAGAGGAAGAGAAGGGAAAAAAAGGTGGAAATGGGTTTAAAAGTGATTTCGGCGGAGAAATATATATATATATATATATATATATATATATATATATATATACGCGCACACACACACACATATATATAAACGTATTCTCCGTTGAGATATTGCAGCCGCTGCTGTGTCCAGGCCCAGGAGCCTTAGCACTGTGCTGTGATGTCACTCAATACCACTGACATCACTAGGTGTAAACAACATCTCTCCTTTGCTGTGTATGTGACTATGGAGCTGTTTGGTGATGTCGTCTATTATGGCCTTCATAGAAGCAACAGGAGATTGTTGCATCCATCTAGAACCCTCAGAACTACAGTGCTATGATGTCACTCACTTCCACAGGCCTTGCAGAGTGTAAACAACAACAACCCAGCTTTGTTGTGTATGTAACCATAGGGATTTGTGATGTCACCTAGAACCTTCACAGCAGCGACAGCTTTATGAGGAGCATCAGCACTGCTCTGCCTGAGCAGAACCATCACCGCCATAGGTTGTCAAATAACCCGGATTTAACCCACACAGGTAAGTCCAATGGGGTGCAGGCATGTCCTCTATGCTTACAGCTTCCCGTGGGTGTTGGTTTGATACCGTTTGGGGACAGCCAAGGAGGCATCTGCAGGCAACAAAGGTAGGTGTGTGCTTGTGTGTGTGTTTCCTATGCAGATCCTAAGCCCAGTGTCACATGCAAGTAGGAGGAGTAAGAAGGGTTCCTGGCAAATCCGGGTTATGGATTGCATTTAAAAAGGCCCCGTGGGAGTGCAATGGGCCCCTGTCTTGCTGCTTAGCAATAATGGTATGGGTTTAGGTTCTGCTGTGTGTACTGGTGGTTGACTGCCCCCCAGCCCAGAGTGTGCATGGAAAATTGTCTGGCAGCCTCCCTGACAGCAAGCAGTGATAGTGCCCATGAAGGGGACCTTGTTGGGCCCGCCCCTTTCACGGTTATCGCTTCTCGGCCTTTTGGCTAAGATCAAGTGTAGTATCTGTTCTTATCAGTTTAATATCTGATACGTCCCCTATCTGGGGACCATATATTAAATGGATTTTTGAGAACGGGGGCCGATTTCGAAGCTTGCTTCCGTCGCCCTATGCATTGACCCGATATGGCAGTATCTTCGGGTACAGTGCACCACCCCCTTACAGGGTTAAAAAGAAAGATTCCTACTTTCATTGCTACCTGCTTGCTGGCTAGCCAGCTAGCCAGCCCTGTGGGCCTTGCTGCTGCAGCCAAAAAACAAAAGGTGGTGCTGCTGCTGCTGCTTCTGCTGCTTCTGCTTGTGTCTGGCCGCTGTTGGAGCGTCCAGGCACAGGACTTCTGCTGCTGCTGACTAAATGGCCTCCTTAATTGGATCATTTGAGTAGCCAGCACACCTGTGCAGGTAGGGCATGACATGATAGGCAGCTGCCTTGATAGCGGGTGGGTGCTGAATGTTCCTAATTGACAAAATAAGATTAATGCTTATGAAGAAATATAAAATCTCATCCCTTCCCCAATATCGCGCCACACCCCTACCCCTTAATTCCCTGGTTGAACTTGATGGACATATGTCTTTTTTCGACCGTACTAACTATGTAACTATGTAACATAACATGGGGGGGGGGGGGGGGGGTCTCCTGGCTGTTCACACAGGTGTGTCATTGCTGTACATTGACCATGCATTGCTTCTGTGGTATTGCAAAGGCAAAGACAAATGCTTCCAGCCATCCATTGCACTAATGGATTGGTCATCAGCTGGCTGTCTATGTCCCGCATCAATATAGACCAAAGTACAGAGGGTTAGGCTATGCTATTGTGCACCTACCTGATGCATCAGAAGGTGCGAGGCCCTTGCTAAATTCTGTGCACAGACTTTGAGATCTATACTTTAGACTGTATCTAAACCTGCTCCAACATGGACTGACATTCTGGCCTACTTTCAGCCGATGCGACTTGTCTGTCGCTGAACAGTCGCTTTTTATGTATTCAGCACCTATGTATAATGTTGTAAAAATGCTCTAGAAGCTAAAGTCGCAGAAATGTCACACATATTTGGCCTGCAACTTTCTGTGCGACAAATTCAGACAGGAAAAATCAGTATAAATCCTTAGAAAATTATCCCCCAGTGTCTCCATCTGCTGGCGGTATTGAATAAGCATTGCTGCACTGATGGGGTATGCATTAGACGAAAAAAAAGAAGAAAAAGAAGAATAATACGCCCAGAAAAGAGGCGAAAAGGAGAAAAACGTAAAAAAACGTGAAAAAAAAGTAAGAGGAAGAGAAGGGAAAAAAAGGTGGAAATGGGTTTAAAAGTGATTTCGGCGGAGAAATATATATATATATATATATATATATATATATATATATATATACGCGCACACACACACATATATATAAACGTATTCTCCGTTGAGATATTGCAGCCGCTGCTGTGTCCAGGCCCAGGAGCCTTAGCACTGTGCTGTGATGTCACTCAATACCACTGACATCACTAGGTGTAAACAACATCTCTCCTTTGCTGTGTATGTGACTATGGAGCTGTTTGGTGATGTCGTCTATTATGGCCTTCATAGAAGCAACAGGAGATTGTTGCATCCATCTAGAACCCTCAGAACTACAGTGCTATGATGTCACTCACTTCCACAGGCCTTGCAGAGTGTAAACAACAACAACCCAGCTTTGTTGTGTATGTAACCATAGGGATTTGTGATGTCACCTAGAACCTTCACAGCAGCGACAGCTTTATGAGGAGCATCAGCACTGCTCTGCCTGAGCAGAACCATCACCGCCATAGGTTGTCAAATAACCCGGATTTAACCCACACAGGTAAGTCCAATGGGGTGCAGGCATGTCCTCTATG
The DNA here is from genome assembly GCF_029499605.1 of Hyla sarda. Lineage (NCBI taxonomy): Eukaryota > Metazoa > Chordata > Amphibia > Anura > Hylidae > Hyla > Hyla sarda. Next base: position 6,480 of record NW_026608447.1, read on the forward strand.
CTTACAGCTTCCCGTGGGTGTTGGTTTGATACCGTTTGGGGACAGCCAAGGAGGCATCTGCAGGCAACAAAGGTAGGTGTGTGCTTGTGTGTGTGTTTCCTATGCAGATCCTAAGCCCAGTGTCACATGCAAGTAGGAGGAGTAAGAAGGGTTCCTGGCAAATCCGGGTTATGGATTGCATTTAAAAAGGCCCCGTGGGAGTGCAATGGGCCCCTGTCTTGCTGCTTAGCAATAATGGTATGGGTTTAGGTTCTGCTGTGTGTACTGGTGGTTGACTGCCCCCCAGCCCAGAGTGTGCATGGAAAATTGTCTGGCAGCCTCCCTGACAGCAAGCAGTGATAGTGCCCATGAAGGGGACCTTGTTGGGCCCGCCCCTTTCACGGTTATCGCTTCTCGGCCTTTTGGCTAAGATCAAGTGTAGTATCTGTTCTTATCAGTTTAATATCTGATACGTCCCCTATCTGGGGACCATATATTAAATGGATTTTTGAGAACGGGGGCCGATTTCGAAGCTTGCTTCCGTCGCCCTATGCATTGACCCGATATGGCAGTATCTTCGGGTACAGTGCACCACCCCCTTACAGGGTTAAAAAGAAAGATTCCTACTTTCATTGCTACCTGCTTGCTGGCTAGCCAGCTAGCCAGCCCTGTGGGCCTTGCTGCTGCAGCCAAAAAACAAAAGGTGGTGCTGCTGCTGCTGCTTCTGCTGCTTCTGCTTGTGTCTGGCCGCTGTTGGAGCGTCCAGGCACAGGACTTCTGCTGCTGCTGACTAAATGGCCTCCTTAATTGGATCATTTGAGTAGCCAGCACACCTGTGCAGGTAGGGCATGACATGATAGGCAGCTGCCTTGATAGCGGGTGGGTGCTGAATGTTCCTAATTGACAAAATAAGATTAATGCTTATGAAGAAATATAAAATCTCATCCCTTCCCCAATATCGCGCCACACCCCTACCCCTTAATTCCCTGGTTGAACTTGATGGACATATGTCTTTTTTCGACCGTACTAACTATGTAACTATGTAACATAACATGGGGGGGGGGGGGTCTCCTGGCTGTTCACACAGGTGTGTCATTGCTGTACATTGACCATGCATTGCTTCTGTGGTATTGCAAAGGCAAAGACAAATGCTTCCAGCCATCCATTGCACTAATGGATTGGTCATCAGCTGGCTGTCTATGTCCCGCATCAATATAGACCAAAGTACAGAGGGTTAGGCTATGCTATTGTGCACCTACCTGATGCATCAGAAGGTGCGAGGCCCTTGCTAAATTCTGTGCACAGACTTTGAGATCTATACTTTAGACTGTATCTAAACCTGCTCCAACATGGACTGACATTCTGGCCTACTTTCAGCCGATGCGACTTGTCTGTCGCTGAACAGTCGCTTTTTATGTATTCAGCACCTATGTATAATGTTGTAAAAATGCTCTAGAAGCTAAAGTCGCAGAAATGTCACACATATTTGGCCTGCAACTTTCTGTGCGACAAATTCAGACAGGAAAAATCAGTATAAATCCTTAGAAAATTATCCCCCAGTGTCTCCATCTGCTGGCGGTATTGAATAAGCATTGCTGCACTGATGGGGTATGCATTAGACGAAAAAAAAGAAGAAAAAGAAGAATAATACGCCCAGAAAAGAGGCGAAAAGGAGAAAAACGTAAAAAAACGTGAAAAAAAAGTAAGAGGAAGAGAAGGGAAAAAAAGGTGGAAATGGGTTTAAAAGTGATTTCGGCGGAGAAATATATATATATATATATATATATATATATATATATATACGCGCACACACACACATATATATAAACGTATTCTCCGTTGAGATATTGCAGCCGCTGCTGTGTCCAGGCCCAGGAGCCTTAGCACTGTGCTGTGATGTCACTCAATACCACTGACATCACTAGGTGTAAACAACATCTCTCCTTTGCTGTGTATGTGACTATGGAGCTGTTTGGTGATGTCGTCTATTATGGCCTTCATAGAAGCAACAGGAGATTGTTGCATCCATCTAGAACCCTCAGAACTACAGTGCTATGATGTCACTCACTTCCACAGGCCTTGCAGAGTGTAAACAACAACAACCCAGCTTTGTTGTGTATGTAACCATAGGGATTTGTGATGTCACCTAGAACCTTCACAGCAGCGACAGCTTTATGAGGAGCATCAGCACTGCTCTGCCTGAGCAGAACCATCACCGCCATAGGTTGTCAAATAACCCGGATTTAACCCACACAGGTAAGTCCAATGGGGTGCAGGCATGTCCTCTATGCTTACAGCTTCCCGTGGGTGTTGGTTTGATACCGTTTGGGGACAGCCAAGGAGGCATCTGCAGGCAACAAAGGTAGGTGTGTGCTTGTGTGTGTGTTTCCTATGCAGATCCTAAGCCCAGTGTCACATGCAAGTAGGAGGAGTAAGAAGGGTTCCTGGCAAATCCGGGTTATGGATTGCATTTAAAAAGGCCCCGTGGGAGTGCAATGGGCCCCTGTCTTGCTGCTTAGCAATAATGGTATGGGTTTAGGTTCTGCTGTGTGTACTGGTGGTTGACTGCCCCCCAGCCCAGAGTGTGCATGGAAAATTGTCTGGCAGCCTCCCTGACAGCAAGCAGTGATAGTGCCCATGAAGGGGACCTTGTTGGGCCCGCCCCTTTCACGGTTATCGCTTCTCGGCCTTTTGGCTAAGATCAAGTGTAGTATCTGTTCTTATCAGTTTAATATCTGATACGTCCCCTATCTGGGGACCATATATTAAATGGATTTTTGAGAACGGGGGCCGATTTCGAAGCTTGCTTCCGTCGCCCTATGCATTGACCCGATATGGCAGTATCTTCGGGTACAGTGCACCACCCCCTTACAGGGTTAAAAAGAAAGATTCCTACTTTCATTGCTACCTGCTTGCTGGCTAGCCAGCTAGCCAGCCCTGTGGGCCTTGCTGCTGCAGCCAAAAAACAAAAGGTGGTGCTGCTGCTGCTGCTTCTGCTGCTTCTGCTTGTGTCTGGCCGCTGTTGGAGCGTCCAGGCACAGGACTTCTGCTGCTGCTGACTAAATGGCCTCCTTAATTGGATCATTTGAGTAGCCAGCACACCTGTGCAGGTAGGGCATGACATGATAGGCAGCTGCCTTGATAGCGGGTGGGTGCTGAATGTTCCTAATTGACAAAATAAGATTAATGCTTATGAAGAAATATAAAATCTCATCCCTTCCCCAATATCGCGCCACACCCCTACCCCTTAATTCCCTGGTTGAACTTGATGGACATATGTCTTTTTTCGACCGTACTAACTATGTAACTATGTAACATAACATGGGGGGGGGGGGGTCTCCTGGCTGTTCACACAGGTGTGTCATTGCTGTACATTGACCATGCATTGCTTCTGTGGTATTGCAAAGGCAAAGACAAATGCTTCCAGCCATCCATTGCACTAATGGATTGGTCATCAGCTGGCTGTCTATGTCCCGCATCAATATAGACCAAAGTACAGAGGGTTAGGCTATGCTATTGTGCACCTACCTGATGCATCAGAAGGTGCGAGGCCCTTGCTAAATTCTGTGCACAGACTTTGAGATCTATACTTTAGACTGTATCTAAACCTGCTCCAACATGGACTGACATTCTGGCCTACTTTCAGCCGATGCGACTTGTCTGTCGCTGAACAGTCGCTTTTTATGTATTCAGCACCTATGTATAATGTTGTAAAAATGCTCTAGAAGCTAAAGTCGCAGAAATGTCACACATATTTGGCCTGCAACTTTCTGTGCGACAAATTCAGACAGGAAAAATCAGTATAAATGCTTAGAAAATTATCCCCCAGTGTCTCCATCTGCTGGCGGTATTGAATAAGCATTGCTGCACTGATGGGGTATGCATTAGACGAAAAAAAAGAAGAAAAAGAAGAATAATACGCCCAGAAAAGAGGCGAAAAGGAGAAAAACGTAAAAAAACGTGAAAAAAAAGTAAGAGGAAGAGAAGGGAAAAAAAGGTGGAAATGGGTTTAAAAGTGATTTCGGCGGAGAAATATATATATATATATATATATATATATATATATATATATATATATATATATACGCGCACACACACACATATATATAAACGTATTCTCCGTTGAGATATTGCAGCCGCTGCTGTGTCCAGGCCCAGGAGCCTTAGCACTGTGCTGTGATGTCACTCAATACCACTGACATCACTAGGTGTAAACAACATCTCTCCTTTGCTGTGTATGTGACTATGGAGCTGTTTGGTGATGTCGTCTATTATGGCCTTCATAGAAGCAACAGGAGATTGTTGCATCCATCTAGAACCCTCAGAACTACAGTGCTATGATGTCACTCACTTCCACAGGCCTTGCAGAGTGTAAACAACAACAACCCAGCTTTGTTGTGTATGTAACCATAGGGATTTGTGATGTCACCTAGAACCTTCACAGCAGCGACAGCTTTATGAGGAGCATCAGCACTGCTCTGCCTGAGCAGAACCATCACCGCCATAGGTTGTCAAATAACCCGGATTTAACCCACACAGGTAAGTCCAATGTGGTGCAGGCATGTCCTCTATGCTTACAGCTTCCCGTGGGTGTTGGTTTGATACCGTTTGGGGACAGCCAAGGAGGCATCTGCAGGCAACAAAGGTAGGTGTGTGCTTGTGTGTGTGTTTCCTATGCAGATCCTAAGCCCAGTGTCACATGCAAGTAGGAGGAGTAAGAAGGGTTCCTGGCAAATCCGGGTTATGGATTGCATTTAAAAAGGCCCCGTGGGAGTGCAATGGGCCCCTGTCTTGCTGCTTAGCAATAATGGTATGGGTTTAGGTTCTGCTGTGTGTACTGGTGGTTGACTGCCCCCCAGCCCAGAGTGTGCATGGAAAATTGTCTGGCAGCCTCCCTGACAGCAAGCAGTGATAGTGCCCATGAAGGGGACCTTGTTGGGCCCGCCCCTTTCACGGTTATCGCTTCTCGGCCTTTTGGCTAAGATCAAGTGTAGTATCTGTTCTTATCAGTTTAATATCTGATACGTCCCCTATCTGGGGACCATATATTAAATGGATTTTTGAGAACGGGGGCCGATTTCGAAGCTTGCTTCCGTCGCCCTATGCATTGACCCGATATGGCAGTATCTTCGGGTACAGTGCACCACCCCCTTACAGGGTTAAAAAGAAAGATTCCTACTTTCATTGCTACCTGCTTGCTGGCTAGCCAGCTAGCCAGCCCTGTGGGCCTTGCTGCTGCAGCCAAAAAACAAAAGGTGGTGCTGCTTCTGCTGCTTCTGCTTGTGTCTGGCCGCTGTTGGAGCGTCCAGGCACAGGACTTCTGCTGCTGCTGACTAAATGGCCTCCTTAATTGGATCATTTGAGTAGCCAGCACACCTGTGCAGGTAGGGCATGACATGATAGGCAGCTGCCTTGATAGCGGGTGGGTGCTGAATGTTCCTAATTGACAAAATAAGATTAATGCTTATGAAGAAATATAAAATCTCATCCCTTCCCCAATATCGCGCCACACCCCTACCCCTTAATTCCCTGGTTGAACTTGATGGACATATGTCTTTTTTCGACCGTACTAACTATGTAACTATGTAACATAACATGGGGGGGGGGGGGGGTCTCCTGGCTGTTCACACAGGTGTGTCATTGCTGTACATTGACCATGCATTGCTTCTGTGGTATTGCAAAGGCAAAGACAAATGCTTCCAGCCATCCATTGCACTAATGGATTGGTCATCAGCTGGCTGTCTATGTCCCGCATCAATATAGACCAAAGTGCAGAGGGTTAGGCTATGCTATTGTGCACCTACCTGATGCATCAGAAGGTGCGAGGCCCTTGCTAAATTCTGTGCACAGACTTTGAGATCTATACTTTAGACTGTATCTAAACCTGCTCCAACATGGACTGACATTCTGGCCTACTTTCAGCCGATGCGACTTGTCTGTCGCTGAACAGTCGCTTTTTATGTATTCAGCACCTATGTATAATGTTGTAAAAATGCTCTAGAAGCTAAAGTCGCAGAAATGTCACACATATTTGGCCTGCAACTTTCTGTGCGACAAATTCAGACAGGAAAAATCAGTATAAATCCTTAGAAAATTATCCCCCAGTGTCTCCATCTGCTGGCGGTATTGAATAAGCATTGCTGCACTGATGGGGTATGCATTAGACGAAAAAAAAGAAGAAAAAGAAGAATAATACGCCCAGAAAAGAGGCGAAAAGGAGAAAAACGTAAAAAAACGTGAAAAAAAAGTAAGAGGAAGAGAAGGGAAAAAAAGGTGGAAATGGGTTTAAAAGTGATTTCGGCGGAGAAATATATATATATATATATATATATATATATATATATATATATATGCGCGCACACACACACATATATATAAACGTATTCTCCGTTGAGATATTGCAGCCGCTGCTGTGTCCAGGCCCAGGAGCCTTAGCACTGTGCTGTGATGTCACTCAATACCACTGACATCACTAGGTGTAAACAACATCTCTCCTTTGCTGTGTATGTGACTATGGAGCTGTTTGGTGATGTCGTCTATTATGGCCTTCATAGAAGCAACAGGAGATTGTTGCATCCATCTAGAACCCTCAGAACTACAGTGCTATGATGTCACTCACTTCCACAGGCCTTGCAGAGTGTAAACAACAACAACCCAGCTTTGTTGTGTATGTAACCATAGGGATTTGTGATGTCACCTAGAACCTTCACAGCAGCGACAGCTTTATGAGGAGCATCAGCACTGCTCTGCCTGAGCAGAACCATCACCGCCATAGGTTGTCAAATAACCCGGATTTAACCCACACAGGTAAGTCCAATGGGGTGCAGGCATGTCCTCTATGCTTACAGCTTCCCGTGGGTGTTGGTTTGATACCGTTTGGGGACAGCCAAGGAGGCATCTGCAGGCAACAAAGGTAGGTGTGTGCTTGTGTGTGTGTTTCCTATGCAGATCCTAAGCCCAGTGTCACATGCAAGTAGGAGGAGTAAGAAGGGTTCCTGGCAAATCCGGGTTATGGATTGCATTTAAAAAGGCCCCGTGGGAGTGCAATGGGCCCCTGTCTTGCTGCTTAGCAATAATGGTATGGGTTTAGGTTCTGCTGTGTGTACTGGTGGTTGACTGCCCCCCAGCCCAGAGTGTGCATGGAAAATTGTCTGGCAGCCTCCCTGACAGCAAGCAGTGATAGTGCCCATGAAGGGGACCTTGTTGGGCCCGCCCCTTTCACGGTTATCGCTTCTCGGCCTTTTGGCTAAGATCAAGTGTAGTATCTGTTCTTATCAGTTTAATATCTGATACGTCCCCTATCTGGGGACCATATATTAAATGGATTTTTGAGAACGGGGGCCGATTTCGAAGCTTGCTTCCGTCGCCCTATGCATTGACCCGATATGGCAGTATCTTCGGGTACAGTGCACCACCCCCTTACAGGGTTAAAAAGAAAGATTCCTACTTTCATTGCTACCTGCTTGCTGGCTAGCCAGCTAGCCAGCCCTGTGGGCCTTGCTGCTGCAGCCAAAAAACAAAAGGTGGTGCTGCTGCTGCTGCTTCTGCTGCTTCTGCTTGTGTCTGGCCGCTGTTGGAGCGTCCAGGCACAGGACTTCTGCTGCTGCTGACTAAATGGCCTCCTTAATTGGATCATTTGAGTAGCCAGCACACCTGTGCAGGTAGGGCATGACATGATAGGCAGCTGCCTTGATAGCGGGTGGGTGCTGAATGTTCCTAATTGACAAAATAAGATTAATGCTTATGAAGAAATATAAAATCTCATCCCTTCCCCAATATCGCGCCACACCCCTACCCCTTAATTCCCTGGTTGAACTTGATGGACATACGTCTTTTTTCGACCGTACTAACTATGTAACTATGTAACATAACATGGGGGGGGGGGGGGGGGGGTCTCCTGGCTGTTCACACAGGTGTGTCATTGCTGTACATTGACCATGCATTGCTTCTGTGGTATTGCAAAGGCAAAGACAAATGCTTCCAGCCATCCATTGCACTAATGGATTGGTCATCAGCTGGCTGTCTATGTCCCGCATCAATATAGACCAAAGTACAGAGGGTTAGGCTATGCTATTGTGCACCTACCTGATGCATCAGAAGGTGCGAGGCCCTTGCTAAATTCTGTGCACAGACTTTGAGATCTATACTTTAGACTGTATCTAAACCTGCTCCAACATGGACTGACATTCTGGCCTACTTTCAGCCGATGCGACTTGTCTGTCGCTGAACAGTCGCTTTTTATGTATTCAGCACCTATGTATAATGTTGTAAAAATGCTCTAGAAGCTAAAGTCGCAGAAACGTCACACATATTTGGCCTGCAACTTTCTGTGCGACAAATTCAGACAGGAAAAATCAGTATAAATCCTTAGAAAATTATCCCCCAGTGTCTCCATCTGCTGGCGGTATTGAATAAGCATTGCTGCACTGATGGGGTATGCATTAGACGAAAAAAAAGAAGAAAAAGAAGAATAATACGCCCAGAAAAGAGGCGAAAAGGAGAAAAACGTAAAAAAACGTGAAAAAAAAGTAAGAGGAAGAGAAGGGAAAAAAAGGTGGAAATGGGTTTAAAAGTGATTTCGGCGGAGAAATATATATATATATATATATATATATATATATATATATACGCGCACACACACACATATATATAAACGTATTCTCCGTTGAGATATTGCAGCCGCTGCTGTGTCCAGGCCCAGGAGCCTTAGCACTGTGCTGTGATGTCACTCAATACCACTGACATCACTAGGTGTAAACAACATCTCTCCTTTGCTGTGTATGTGACTATGGAGCTGTTTGGTGATGTCGTCTATTATGGCCTTCATAGAAGCAACAGGAGATTGTTGCATCCATCTAGAACCCTCAGAACTACAGTGCTATGATGTCACTCACTTCCACAGGCCTTGCAGAGTGTAAACAACAACAACCCAGCTTTGTTGTGTATGTAACCATAGGGATTTGTGATGTCACCTAGAACCTTCACAGCAGCGACAGCTTTATGAGGAGCATCAGCACTGCTCTGCCTGAGCAGAACCATCACCGCCATAGGTTGTCAAATAACCCGGATTTAACCCACACAGGTAAGTCCAATGGGGTGCAGGCATGTCCTCTATGCTTACAGCTTCCCGTGGGTGTTGGTTTGATACCGTTTGGGGACAGCCAAGGAGGCATCTGCAGGCAACAAAGGTAGGTGTGTGCTTGTGTGTGTGTTTCCTATGCAGATCCTAAGCCCAGTGTCACATGCAAGTAGGAGGAGTAAGAAGGGTTCCTGGCAAATCCGGGTTATGGATTGCATTTAAAAAGGCCCCGTGGGAGTGCAATGGGCCCCTGTCTTGCTGCTTAGCAATAATGGTATGGGTTTAGGTTCTGCTGTGTGTACTGGTGGTTGACTGCCCCCCAGCCCAGAGTGTGCATGGAAAATTGTCTGGCAGCCTCCCTGACAGCAAGCAGTGATAGTGCCCATGAAGGGGACCTTGTTGGGCCCGCCCCTTTCACGGTTATCGCTTCTCGGCCTTTTGGCTAAGATCAAGTGTAGTATCTGTTCTTATCAGTTTAATATCTGATACGTCCCCTATCTGGGGACCATATATTAAATGGATTTTTCAGAACGGGGGCCGATTTCGAAGCTTGCTTCCGTCGCCCTATGCATTGACCCGATATGGCAGTATCTTCGGGTACAGTGCACCACCCCCTTACAGGGTTAAAAAGAAAGATTCCTACTTTCATTGCTACCTGCTTGCTGGCTAGCCAGCTAGCCAGCCCTGTGGGCCTTGGTGCTGCAGCCAAAAAACAAAAGGTGGTGCTGCTGCTGCTGCTTCTGCTGCTTCTGCTTGTGTCTGGCCGCTGTTGGAGCGTCCAGGCACAGGACTTCTGCTGCTGCTGACTAAATGGCCTCCTTAATTGGATCATTTGAGTAGCCAGCACACCTGTGCAGGTAGGGCATGACATGATAGGCAGCTGCCTTGATAGCGGGTGGGTGCTGAATGTTCCTAATTGACAAAATAAGATTAATGCTTATGAAGAAATATAAAATCTCATCCCTTCCCCAATATCGCGCCACACCCCTACCCCTTAATTCCCTGGTTGAACTTGATGGACATATGTCTTTTTTCGACCGTACTAACTATGTAACTATGTAACATAACATGGGGGGGGGGGGGGGTCTCCTGGCTGTTCACACAGGTGTGTCATTGCTGTACATTGACCATGCATTGCTTCTGTGGTATTGCAAAGGCAAAGACAAATGCTTCCAGCCATCCATTGCACTAATGGATTGGTCATCAGCTGGCTGTCTATGTCCCGCATCAATATAGACCAAAGTACAGAGGGTTAGGCTATGCTATTGTGCACCTACCTGATGCATCAGAAGGTGCGAGGCCCTTGCTAAATTCTGTGCACAGACTTTGAGATCTATACTTTAGACTGTATCTAAACCTGCTCCAACATGGACTGACATTCTGGCCTACTTTCAGCCGATGCGACTTGTCTGTCGCTGAACAGTCGCTTTTTATGTATTCAGCACCTATGTATAATGTTGTAAAAATGCTCTAGAAGCTAAAGTCGCAGAAATGTCACACATATTTGGCCTGCAACTTTCTGTGCGACAAATTCAGACAGGAAAAATCAGTATAAATCCTTAGAAAATTATCCCCCAGTGTCTCCATCTGCTGGCGGTATTGAATAAGCATTGCTGCACTGATGGGGTATGCATTAGACGAAAAAAAAGAAGAAAAAGAAGAATAATACGCCCAGAAAAGAGGCGAAAAGGAGAAAAACGTAAAAAAACGTGAAAAAAAAGTAAGAGGAAGAGAAGGGAAAAAAAGGTGGAAATGGGTTTAAAAGTGATTTCGGCGGAGAAATATATATATATATATATATATATATATATATATATATATATATATACGCGCACACACACACATATATATAAACGTATTCTCCGTTGAGATATTGCAGCCGCTGCTGTGTCCAGGCCCAGGAGCCTTAGCACTGTGCTGTGATGTCACTCAATACCACTGACATCACTAGGTGTAAACAACATCTCTCCTTTGCTGTGTATGTGACTATGGAGCTGTTTGGTGATGTCGTCTATTATGGCCTTCATAGAAGCAACAGGAGATTGTTGCATCCATCTAGAACCCTCAGAACTACAGTGCTATGATGTCACTCACTTCCACAGGCCTTGCAGAGTGTAAACAACAACAACCCAGCTTTGTTGTGTATGTAACCATAGGGATTTGTGATGTCACCTAGAACCTTCACAGCAGCGACAGCTTTATGAGGAGCATCAGCACTGCTCTGCCTGAGCAGAACCATCACCGCCATAGGTTGTCAAATAACCCGGATTTAACCCACACAGGTAAGTCCAATGGGGTGCAGGCATGTCCTCTATGCTTACAGCTTCCCGTGGGTGTTGGTTTGATACCGTTTGGGGACAGCCAAGGAGGCATCTGCAGGCAACAAAGGTAGGTGTGTGCTTGTGTGTGTGTTTCCTATGCAGATCCTAAGCCCAGTGTCACATGCAAGTAGGAGGAGTAAGAAGGGTTCCTGGCAAATCCGGGTTATGGATTGCATTTAAAAAGGCCCCGTGGGAGTGCAATGGGCCCCTGTCTTGCTGCTTAGCAATAATGGTATGGGTTTAGGTTCTGCTGTGTGTACTGGTGGTTGACTGCCCCCCAGCCCAGAGTGTGCATGGAAAATTGTCTGGCAGCCTCCCTGACAGCAAGCAGTGATAGTGCCCATGAAGGGGACCTTGTTGGGCCCGCCCCTTTCACGGTTATCGCTTCTCGGCCTTTTGGCTAAGATCAAGTGTAGTATCTGTTCTTATCAGTTTAATATCTGATACGTCCCCTATCTGGGGACCATATATTAAATGGATTTTTGAGAACGGGGGCCGATTTCGAAGCTTGCTTCCGTCGCCCTATGCATTGACCCGATATGGCAGTATCTTCGGGTACAGTGCACCACCCCCTTACAGGGTTAAAAAGAAAGATTCCTACTTTCATTGCTACCTGCTTGCTGGCTAGCCAGCTAGCCAGCCCTGTGGGCCTTGCTGCTGCAGCCAAAAAACAAAAGGTGGTGCTGCTGCTGCTGCTTCTGCTGCTTCTGCTTGTGTCTGGCCGCTGTTGGAGCGTCCAGGCACAGGACTTCTGCTGCTGCTGACTAAATGGCCTCCTTAATTGGATCATTTGAGTAGCCAGCACACCTGTGCAGGTAGGGCATGACATGATAGGCAGCTGCCTTGATAGCGGGTGGGTGCTGAATGTTCCTAATTGACAAAATAAGATTAATGCTTATGAAGAAATATAAAATCTCATCCCTTCCCCAATATCGCGCCACACCCCTACCCCTTAATTCCCTGGTTGAACTTGATGGACATATGTCTTTTTTCGACCGTACTAACTATGTAACTATGTAACATAACATGGGGGGGGGGGGGGGGGGGGTCTCCTGGCTGTTCACACAGGTGTGTCATTGCTGTACATTGACCATGCATTGCTTCTGTGGTATTGCAAAGGCAAAGACAAATGCTTCCAGCCATCCATTGCACTAATGGATTGGTCATCAGCTGGCTGTCTATGTCCCGCATCAATATAGACCAAAGTACAGAGGGTTAGGCTATGCTATTGTGCACCTACCTGATGCATCAGAAGGTGCGAGGCCCTTGCTAAATTCTGTGCACAGACTTTGAGATCTATACTTTAGACTGTATCTAAACCTGCTCCAACATGGACTGACATTCTGGCCTACTTTCAGCCGATGCGACTTGTCTGTCGCTGAACAGTCGCTTTTTATGTATTCAGCACCTATGTATAATGTTGTAAAAATGCTCTAGAAGCTAAAGTCGCAGAAATGTCACACATATTTGGCCTGCAACTTTCTGTGCAACAAATTCAGACAGGAAAAATCAGTATAAATCCTTAGAAAATTATCCCCCAGTGTCTCCATCTGCTGGCGGTATTGAATAAGCATTGCTGCACTGATGGGGTATGCATTAGACGAAAAAAAAGAAGAAAAAGAAGAATAATACGCCCAGAAAAGAGGCGAAAAGGAGAAAAACGTAAAAAAACGTGAAAAAAAAGTAAGAGGAAGAGAAGGGAAAAAAAGGTGGAAATGGGTTTAAAAGTGATTTCGGCGGAGAAATATATATATATATATATATATATATATATATATATATATATATACGCGCACACACACACATATATATAAACGTATTCTCCGTTGAGATATTGCAGCCGCTGCTGTGTCCAGGCCCAGGAGCCTTAGCACTGTGCTGTGATGTCACTCAATACCACTGACATCACTAGGTGTAAACAACATCTCTCCTTTGCTGTGTATGTGACTATGGAGCTGTTTGGTGATGTCGTCTATTACGGCCTTCATAGAAGCAACAGGAGATTGTTGCATCCATCTAGAACCCTCAGAACTACAGTGCTATGATGTCACTCACTTCCACAGGCCTTGCAGAGTGTAAACAACAACAACCCAGCTTTGTTGTGTATGTAACCATAGGGATTTGTGATGTCACCTAGAACCTTCACAGCAGCGACAGCTTTATGAGGAGCATCAGCACTGCTCTGCCTGAGCAGAACCATCACCGCCATAGGTTGTCAAATAACCCGGATTTAACCCACACAGGTAAGTCCAATGGGGTGCAGGCATGTCCTCTATGCTTACAGCTTCCCGTGGGTGTTGGTTTGATACCGTTTGGGGACAGCCAAGGAGGCATCTGCAGGCAACAAAGGTAGGTGTGTGCTTGTGTGTGTGTTTCCTATGCAGATCCTAAGCCCAGTGTCACATGCAAGTAGGAGGAGTAAGAAGGGTTCCTGGCAAATCCGGGTTATGGATTGCATTTAAAAAGGCCCCGTGGGAGTGCAATGGGCCCCTGTCTTGCTGCTTAGCAATAATGGTATGGGTTTAGGTTCTGCTGTGTGTACTGGTGGTTGACTGCCCCCCAGCCCAGAGTGTGCATGGAAAATTGTCTGGCAGCCTCCCTGACAGCAAGCAGTGATAGTGCCCATGAAGGGGACCTTGTTGGGCCCGCCCCTTTCACGGTTATCGCTTCTCGGCCTTTTGGCTAAGATCAAGTGTAGTATCTGTTCTTATCAGTTTAATATCTGATACGTCCCCTATCTGGGGACCATATATTAAATGGATTTTTGAGAACGGGGGCCGATTTCGAAGCTTGCTTCCGTCGCCCTATGCATTGACCCGATATGGCAGTATCTTCGGGTACAGTGCACCACCCCCTTACAGGGTTAAAAAGAAAGATTCCTACTTTCATTGCTACCTGCTTGCTGGCTAGCCAGCTAGCCAGCCCTGTGGGCCTTGCTGCTGCAGCCAAAAAACAAAAGGTGGTGCTGCTGCTGCTGCTTCTGCTGCTTCTGCTTGTGTCTGGCCGCTGTTGGAGCGTCCAGGCACAGGACTTCTGCTGCTGCTGACTAAATGGCCTCCTTAATTGGATCATTTGAGTAGCCAGCACACCTGTGCAGGTAGGGCATGACATGATAGGCAGCTGCCTTGATAGCGGGTGGGTGCTGAATGTTCCTAATTGACAAAATAAGATTAATGCTTATGAAGAAATATAAAATCTCATCCCTTCCCCAATATCGCGCCACACCCCTACCCCTTAATTCCCTGGTTGAACTTGATGGACATATGTCTTTTTTCGACCGTACTAACTATGTAACTATGTAACATAACATGGGGGGGGGGGGGGTCTCCTGGCTGTTCACACAGGTGTGTCATTGCTGTACATTGACCATGCATTGCTTCTGTGGTATTGCAAAGGCAAAGACAAATGCTTCCAGCCATCCATTGCACTAATGGATTGGTCATCAGCTGGCTGTCTATGTCCCGCATCAATATAGACCAAAGTACAGAGGGTTAGGCTATGCTATTGTGCACCTACCTGATGCATCAGAAGGTGCGAGGCCCTTGCTAAATTCTGTGCACAGACTTTGAGATCTATACTTTAGACTGTATCTAAACCTGCTCCAACATGGACTGACATTCTGGCCTACTTTCAGCCGATGCGACTTGTCTGTCGCTGAACAGTCGCTTTTTATGTATTCAGCACCTATGTATAATGTTGTAAAAATGCTCTAGAAGCTAAAGTCGCAGAAATGTCACACATATTTGGCCTGCAACTTTCTGTGCGACAAATTCAGACAGGAAAAATCAGTATAAATCCTTAGAAAATTATCCCCCAGTGTCTCCATCTGCTGGCGGTATTGAATAAGCATTGCTGCACTGATGGGGTATGCATTAGACGAAAAAAAAGAAGAAAAAGAAGAATAATACGCCCAGAAAAGAGGCGAAAAGGAGAAAAACGTAAAAAAACGTGAAAAAAAAGTAAGAGGAAGAGAAGGGAAAAAAAGGTGGAAATGGGTTTAAAAGTGATTTCGGCGGAGAATATATATATATATATATATATATATATATATATATATACGCGCACACACACACATATATATAAACGTATTCTCCGTTGAGATATTGCAGCCGCTGCTGTGTCCAGGCCCAGGAGCCTTAGCACTGTGCTGTGATGTCACTCAATACCACTGACATCACTAGGTGTAAACAACATCTCTCCTTTGCTGTGTATGTGACTATGGAGCTGTTTGGTGATGTCGTCTATTATGGCCTTCATAGAAGCAACAGGAGATTGTTGCATCCATCTAGAACCCTCAGAACTACAGTGCTATGATGTCACTCACTTCCACAGGCCTTGCAGAGTGTAAACAACAACAACCCAGCTTTGTTGTGTATGTAACCATAGGGATTTGTGATGTCACCTAGAACCTTCACAGCAGCGACAGCTTTATGAGGAGCATCAGCACTGCTCTGCCTGAGCAGAACCATCACCGCCATAGGTTGTCAAATAACCCGGATTTAACCCACACAGGTAAGTCCAATGGGGTGCAGGCATGTCCTCTATGCTTACAGCTTCCCGTGGGTGTTGGTTTGATACCGTTTGGGGACAGCCAAGGAGGCATCTGCAGGCAACAAAGGTAGGTGTGTGCTTGTGTGTGTGTTTCCTATGCAGATCCTAAGCCCAGTGTCACATGCAAGTAGGAGGAGTAAGAAGGGTTCCTGGCAAATCCGGGTTATGGATTGCATTTAAAAAGGCCCCGTGGGAGTGCAATGGGCCCCTGTCTTGCTGCTTAGCAATAATGGTATGGGTTTAGGTTCTGCTGTGTGTACTGGTGGTTGACTGCCCCCCAGCCCAGAGTGTGCATGGAAAATTGTCTGGCAGCCTCCCTGACAGCAAGCAGTGATAGTGCCCATGAAGGGGACCTTGTTGGGCCCGCCCCTTTCACGGTTATCGCTTCTCGGCCTTTTGGCTAAGATCAAGTGTAGTATCTGTTCTTATCAGTTTAATATCTGATACGTCCCCTATCTGGGGACCATATATTAAATGGATTTTTGAGAACGGGGGCCGATTTCGAAGCTTGCTTCCGTCGCCCTATGCATTGACCCGATATGGCAGTATCTTCGGGTACAGTGCACCACCCCCTTACAGGGTTAAAAAGAAAGATTCCTACTTTCATTGCTACCTGCTTGCTGGCTAGCCAGCTAGCCAGCCCTGTGGGCCTTGCTGCTGCAGCCAAAAAACAAAAGGTGGTGCTGCTGCTGCTGCTTCTGCTGCTTCTGCTTGTGTCTGGCCGCTGTTGGAGCGTCCAGGCACAGGACTTCTGCTGCTGCTGACTAAATGGCCTCCTTAATTGGATCATTTGAGTAGCCAGCACACCTGTGCAGGTAGGGCATGACATGATAGGCAGCTGCCTTGATAGCGGGTGGGTGCTGAATGTTCCTAATTGACAAAATAAGATTAATGCTTATGAAGAAATATAAAATCTCATCCCTTCCCCAATATCGCGCCACACCCCTACCCCTTAATTCCCTGGTTGAACTTGATGGACATATGTCTTTTTTCGACCGTACTAACTATGTAACTATGTAACATAACATGGGGGGGGGGGGGTCTCCTGGCTGTTCACACAGGTGTGTCATTGCTGTACATTGACCATGCATTGCTTCTGTGGTATTGCAAAGGCAAAGACAAATGCTTCCAGCCATCCATTGCACTAATGGATTGGTCATCAGCTGGCTGTCTATGTCCCGCATCAATATAGACCAAAGTACAGAGGGTTAGGCTATGCTATTGTGCACCTACCTGATGCATCAGAAGGTGCGAGGCCCTTGCTAAATTCTGTGCACAGACTTTGAGATCTATACTTTAGACTGTATCTAAACCTGCTCCAACATGGACTGACATTCTGGCCTACTTTCAGCCGATGCGACTTGTCTGTCGCTGAACAGTCGCTTTTTATGTATTCAGCACCTATGTATAATGTTGTAAAAATGCTCTAGAAGCTAAAGTCGCAGAAATGTCACACATATTTGGCCTGCAACTTTCTGTGCGACAAATTCAGACAGGAAAAATCAGTATAAATGCTTAGAAAATTATCCCCCAGTGTCTCCATCTGCTGGCGGTATTGAATAAGCATTGCTGCACTGATGGGGTATGCATTAGACGAAAAAAAAGAAGAAAAAGAAGAATAATACGCCCAGAAAAGAGGCGAAAAGGAGAAAAACGTAAAAAAACGTGAAAAAAAAGTAAGAGGAAGAGAAGGGAAAAAAAGGTGGAAATGGGTTTAAAAGTGATTTCGGCGGAGAAATATATATATATATATATATATATATATATATATATATATATATATATATACGCGCACACACACACATATATATAAACGTATTCTCCGTTGAGATATTGCAGCCGCTGCTGTGTCCAGGCCCAGGAGCCTTAGCACTGTGCTGTGATGTCACTCAATACCACTGACATCACTAGGTGTAAACAACATCTCTCCTTTGCTGTGTATGTGACTATGGAGCTGTTTGGTGATGTCGTCTATTATGGCCTTCATAGAAGCAACAGGAGATTGTTGCATCCATCTAGAACCCTCAGAACTACAGTGCTATGATGTCACTCACTTCCACAGGCCTTGCAGAGTGTAAACAACAACAACCCAGCTTTGTTGTGTATGTAACCATAGGGATTTGTGATGTCACCTAGAACCTTCACAGCAGCGACAGCTTTATGAGGAGCATCAGCACTGCTCTGCCTGAGCAGAACCATCACCGCCATAGGTTGTCAAATAACCCGGATTTAACCCACACAGGTAAGTCCAATGTGGTGCAGGCATGTCCTCTATGCTTACAGCTTCCCGTGGGTGTTGGTTTGATACCGTTTGGGGACAGCCAAGGAGGCATCTGCAGGCAACAAAGGTAGGTGTGTGCTTGTGTGTGTGTTTCCTATGCAGATCCTAAGCCCAGTGTCACATGCAAGTAGGAGGAGTAAGAAGGGTTCCTGGCAAATCCGGGTTATGGATTGCATTTAAAAAGGCCCCGTGGGAGTGCAATGGGCCCCTGTCTTGCTGCTTAGCAATAATGGTATGGGTTTAGGTTCTGCTGTGTGTACTGGTGGTTGACTGCCCCCCAGCCCAGAGTGTGCATGGAAAATTGTCTGGCAGCCTCCCTGACAGCAAGCAGTGATAGTGCCCATGAAGGGGACCTTGTTGGGCCCGCCCCTTTCACGGTTATCGCTTCTCGGCCTTTTGGCTAAGATCAAGTGTAGTATCTGTTCTTATCAGTTTAATATCTGATACGTCCCCTATCTGGGGACCATATATTAAATGGATTTTTGAGAACGGGGGCCGATTTCGAAGCTTGCTTCCGTCGCCCTATGCATTGACCCGATATGGCAGTATCTTCGGGTACAGTGCACCACCCCCTTACAGGGTTAAAAAGAAAGATTCCTACTTTCATTGCTACCTGCTTGCTGGCTAGCCAGCTAGCCAGCCCTGTGGGCCTTGCTGCTGCAGCCAAAAAACAAAAGGTGGTGCTGCTTCTGCTGCTTCTGCTTGTGTCTGGCCGCTGTTGGAGCGTCCAGGCACAGGACTTCTGCTGCTGCTGACTAAATGGCCTCCTTAATTGGATCATTTGAGTAGCCAGCACACCTGTGCAGGTAGGGCATGACATGATAGGCAGCTGCCTTGATAGCGGGTGGGTGCTGAATGTTCCTAATTGACAAAATAAGATTAATGCTTATGAAGAAATATAAAATCTCATCCCTTCCCCAATATCGCGCCACACCCCTACCCCTTAATTCCCTGGTTGAACTTGATGGACATATGTCTTTTTTCGACCGTACTAACTATGTAACTATGTAACATAACATGGGGGGGGGGGGGGGGTCTCCTGGCTGTTCACACAGGTGTGTCATTGCTGTACATTGACCATGCATTGCTTCTGTGGTATTGCAAAGGCAAAGACAAATGCTTCCAGCCATCCATTGCACTAATGGATTGGTCATCAGCTGGCTGTCTATGTCCCGCATCAATATAGACCAAAGTACAGAGGGTTAGGCTATGCTATTGTGCACCTACCTGATGCATCAGAAGGTGCGAGGCCCTTGCTAAATTCTGTGCACAGACTTTGAGATCTATACTTTAGACTGTATCTAAACCTGCTCCAACATGGACTGACATTCTGGCCTACTTTCAGCCGATGCGACTTGTCTGTCGCTGAACAGTCGCTTTTTATGTATTCAGCACCTATGTATAATGTTGTAAAAATGCTCTAGAAGCTAAAGTCGCAGAAATGTCACACATATTTGGCCTGCAACTTTCTGTGCGACAAATTCAGACAGGAAAAATCAGTATAAATCCTTAGAAAATTATCCCCCAGTGTCTCCATCTGCTGGCGGTATTGAATAAGCATTGCTGCACTGATGGGGTATGCATTAGACGAAAAAAAAGAAGAAAAAGAAGAATAATACGCCCAGAAAAGAGGCGAAAAGGAGAAAAACGTAAAAAAACGTGAAAAAAAAGTAAGAGGAAGAGAAGGGAAAAAAAGGTGGAAATGGGTTTAAAAGTGATTTCGGCGGAGAAATATATATATATATATATATATATATATATATATATATATATATATATATATATGCGCGCACACACACACATATATATAAACGTATTCTCCGTTGAGATATTGCAGCCGCTGCTGTGTCCAGGCCCAGGAGCCTTAGCACTGTGCTGTGATGTCACTCAATACCACTGACATCACTAGGTGTAAACAACATCTCTCCTTTGCTGTGTATGTGACTATGGAGCTGTTTGGTGATGTCGTCTATTATGGCCTTCATAGAAGCAACAGGAGATTGTTGCATCCATCTAGAACCCTCAGAACTACAGTGCTATGATGTCACTCACTTCCACAGGCCTTGCAGAGTGTAAACAACAACAACCCAGCTTTGTTGTGTATGTAACCATAGGGATTTGTGATGTCACCTAGAACCTTCACAGCAGCGACAGCTTTATGAGGAGCATCAGCACTGCTCTGCCTGAGCAGAACCATCACCGCCATAGGTTGTCAAATAACCCGGATTTAACCCACACAGGTAAGTCCAATGGGGTGCAGGCATGTCCTCTATGCTTACAGCTTCCCGTGGGTGTTGGTTTGATACCGTTTGGGGACAGCCAAGGAGGCATCTGCAGGCAACAAAGGTAGGTGTGTGCTTGTGTGTGTGTTTCCTATGCAGATCCTAAGCCCAGTGTCACATGCAAGTAGGAGGAGTAAGAAGGGTTCCTGGCAAATCCGGGTTATGGATTGCATTTAAAAAGGCCCCGTGGGAGTGCAATGGGCCCCTGTCTTGCTGCTTAGCAATAATGGTATGGGTTTAGGTTCTGCTGTGTGTACTGGTGGTTGACTGCCCCCCAGCCCAGAGTGTGCATGGAAAATTGTCTGGCAGCCTCCCTGACAGCAAGCAGTGATAGTGCCCATGAAGGGGACCTTGTTGGGCCCGCCCCTTTCACGGTTATCGCTTCTCGGCCTTTTGGCTAAGATCAAGTGTAGTATCTGTTCTTATCAGTTTAATATCTGATACGTCCCCTATCTGGGGACCATATATTAAATGGATTTTTGAGAACGGGGGCCGATTTCGAAGCTTGCTTCCGTCGCCCTATGCATTGACCCGATATGGCAGTATCTTCGGGTACAGTGCACCACCCCCTTACAGGGTTAAAAAGAAAGATTCCTACTTTCATTGCTACCTGCTTGCTGGCTAGCCAGCTAGCCAGCCCTGTGGGCCTTGCTGCTGCAGCCAAAAAACAAAAGGTGGTGCTGCTGCTGCTGCTTCTGCTGCTTCTGCTTGTGTCTGGCCGCTGTTGGAGCGTCCAGGCACAGGACTTCTGCTGCTGCTGACTAAATGGCCTCCTTAATTGGATCATTTGAGTAGCCAGCACACCTGTGCAGGTAGGGCATGACATGATAGGCAGCTGCCTTGATAGCGGGTGGGTGCTGAATGTTCCTAATTGACAAAATAAGATTAATGCTTATGAAGAAATATAAAATCTCATCCCTTCCCCAATATCGCGCCACACCCCTACCCCTTAATTCCCTGGTTGAACTTGATGGACATATGTCTTTTTTCGACCGTACTAACTATGTAACTATGTAACATAACATGGGGGGGGGGGGGGTCTCCTGGCTGTTCACACAGGTGTGTCATTGCTGTACATTGACCATGCATTGCTTCTGTGGTATTGCAAAGGCAAAGACAAATGCTTCCAGCCATCCATTGCACTAATGGATTGGTCATCAGCTGGCTGTCTATGTCCCGCATCAATATAGACCAAAGTACAGAGGGTTAGGCTATGCTATTGTGCACCTACCTGATGCATCAGAAGGTGCGAGGCCCTTGCTAAATTCTGTGCACAGACTTTGAGATCTATACTTTAGACTGTATCTAAACCTGCTCCAACATGGACTGACATTCTGGCCTACTTTCAGCCGATGCGACTTGTCTGTCGCTGAACAGTCGCTTTTTATGTATTCAGCACCTATGTATAATGTTGTAAAAATGCTCTAGAAGCTAAAGTCGCAGAAATGTCACACATATTTGGCCTGCAACTTTCTGTGCGACAAATTCAGACAGGAAAAATCAGTATAAATCCTTAGAAAATTATCCCCCAGTGTCTCCATCTGCTGGCGGTATTGAATAAGCATTGCTGCACTGATGGGGTATGCATTAGACGAAAAAAAAGAAGAAAAAGAAGAATAATACGCCCAGAAAAGAGGCGAAAAGGAGAAAAACGTAAAAAAACGTGAAAAAAAAGTAAGAGGAAGAGAAGGGAAAAAAAGGTGGAAATGGGTTTAAAAGTGATTTCGGCGGAGAAATATATATATATATATATATATATATATATATATATATATATATATACGCGCACACACACACATATATATAAACGTATTCTCCGTTGAGATATTGCAGCCGCTGCTGTGTCCAGGCCCAGGAGCCTTAGCACTGTGCTGTGATGTCACTCAATACCACTGACATCACTAGGTGTAAACAACATCTCTCCTTTGCTGTGTATGTGACTATGGAGCTGTTTGGTGATGTCGTCTATTATGGCCTTCATAGAAGCAACAGGAGATTGTTGCATCCATCTAGAACCCTCAGAACTACAGTGCTATGATGTCACTCACTTCCACAGGCCTTGCAGAGTGTAAACAACAACAACCCAGCTTTGTTGTGTATGTAACCATAGGGATTTGTGATGTCACCTAGAACCTTCACAGCAGCGACAGCTTTATGAGGAGCATCAGCACTGCTCTGCCTGAGCAGAACCATCACCGCCATAGGTTGTCAAATAACCCGGATTTAACCCACACAGGTAAGTCCAATGGGGTGCAGGCATGTCCTCTATGCTTACAGCTTCCCGTGGGTGTTGGTTTGATACCGTTTGGGGACAGCCAAGGAGGCATCTGCAGGCAACAAAGGTAGGTGTGTGCTTGTGTGTGTGTTTCCTATGCAGATCCTAAGCCCAGTGTCACATGCAAGTAGGAGGAGTAAGAAGGGTTCCTGGCAAATCCGGGTTATGGATTGCATTTAAAAAGGCCCCGTGGGAGTGCAATGGGCCCCTGTCTTGCTGCTTAGCAATAATGGTATGGGTTTAGGTTCTGCTGTGTGTACTGGTGGTTGACTGCCCCCCAGCCCAGAGTGTGCATGGAAAATTGTCTGGCAGCCTCCCTGACAGCAAGCAGTGATAGTGCCCATGAAGGGGACCTTGTTGGGCCCGCCCCTTTCACGGTTATCGCTTCTCGGCCTTTTGGCTAAGATCAAGTGTAGTATCTGTTCTTATCAGTTTTTCATGCCGGTGGATAGTAACGCCGGTATGGGGCTGGTGGGGATGGGTGCTGCATGGAGGATGCAGGTGTACCAGGGCTTTCCGGGGCTGGTTCTGAGGAATCAGCTCGACGGCTGCCCCGATGTGACCTGTTCCCTCCGGGTCTCGCCATGAGGCTGAGAGGGTCTAGAGCCGAGGTACTTTTGTGCCTCGGGGAGTGGTGACCCCGAGGTGCCGAAACTCACTGGGAGGATAGACTCACTGAGTTGAAGCACGGGCACCATAATCTCTTCACCTTGTGGCACTCACCTCTTGATTCCCGGCCTTCTGGCTAGGATCAGAGAAATTTTTATAGATCCGGCCGGATGTCCGGGCAGTATATCTGCACACATTCACTTATTTATTTCTTTTTTGTCTCACTGTGTCACTTTTTGCGTGTTGTGTGTTCACAGGATTGGTCAGGATGCGGTAGCCCTTCTGGGTGTCCCTCCTGGCGGTCTAGGGGAGGTGTGTGTGGCCATTAGGTTCCGCACCTCCCTGCAAACACCCCGGGTACTCCTGCTTTGGCAGGGTACCTACCGTAATCGGCTCTGCGGGCAGATACCTTGGCTAACGCCAAGGGGGATGCCGGGAGCATTTGTGGTCCCCTAGTAGCTTCGGCGAAAAGGGACATCGAACCTGGAACCTCGCAGGTACCTTTTGGTCCGGAGGCGAAGGGTAAGGTTTGTTGGGGGGCCTCTCTCCTATCGGAGAAGGGCTTGCGATAGACCGCATCCTTTGTGCACGTTTTTTTAGTGTAACACGTTTGCACTTTTTCTTGCACTTTGGGTGAATCGAAAGCACGTTCCTCGGCTTTAGATAAAAAAAAAAAAAAAAAAAATCTGTTCTTATCAGTTTAATATCTGATACGTCCCCTATCTGGGGACCATATATTAAATGGATTTTTCAGAACGGGGGCCGATTTCGAAGCTTGCTTCCGTCGCCCTATGCATTGACCCGATATGGCAGTATCTTCGGGTACAGTGCACCACCCCCTTACAGGGTTAAAAAGAAAGATTCCTACTTTCATTGCTACCTGCTTGCTGGCTAGCCAGCTAGCCAGCCCTGTGGGCCTTGGTGCTGCAGCCAAAAAACAAAAGGTGGTGCTGCTGCTGCTGCTTCTGCTGCTTCTGCTTGTGTCTGGCCGCTGTTGGAGCGTCCAGGCACAGGACTTCTGCTGCTGCTGACTAAATGGCCTCCTTAATTGGATCATTTGAGTAGCCAGCACACCTGTGCAGGTAGGGCATGACATGATAGGCAGCTGCCTTGATAGCGGGTGGGTGCTGAATGTTCCTAATTGACAAAATAAGATTAATGCTTATGAAGAAATATAAAATCTCATCCCTTCCCCAATATCGCGCCACACCCCTACCCCTTAATTCCCTGGTTGAACTTGATGGACATATGTCTTTTTTCGACCGTACTAACTATGTAACTATGTAACATAACATGGGGGGGGGGGGGGGGTCTCCTGGCTGTTCACACAGGTGTGTCATTGCTGTACATTGACCATGCATTGCTTCTGTGGTATTGCAAAGGCAAAGACAAATGCTTCCAGCCATCCATTGCACTAATGGATTGGTCATCAGCTGGCTGTCTATGTCCCGCATCAATATAGACCAAAGTACAGAGGGTTAGGCTATGCTATTGTGCACCTACCTGATGCATCAGAAGGTGCGAGGCCCTTGCTAAATTCTGTGCACAGACTTTGAGATCTATACTTTAGACTGTATCTAAACCTGCTCCAACATGGACTGACATTCTGGCCTACTTTCAGCCGATGCGACTTGTCTGTCGCTGAACAGTCGCTTTTTATGTATTCAGCACCTATGTATAATGTTGTAAAAATGCTCTAGAAGCTAAAGTCGCAGAAATGTCACACATATTTGGCCTGCAACTTTCTGTGCGACAAATTCAGACAGGAAAAATCAGTATAAATCCTTAGAAAATTATCCCCCAGTGTCTCCATCTGCTGGCGGTATTGAATAAGCATTGCTGCACTGATGGGGTATGCATTAGACGAAAAAAAAGAAGAAAAAGAAGAATAATACGCCCAGAAAAGAGGCGAAAAGGAGAAAAACGTAAAAAAACGTGAAAAAAAAGTAAGAGGAAGAGAAGGGAAAAAAAGGTGGAAATGGGTTTAAAAGTGATTTCGGCGGAGAAATATATATATATATATATATATATATATATATATATATATACGCGCACACACACACACATATATATAAACGTATTCTCCGTTGAGATATTGCAGCCGCTGCTGTGTCCAGGCCCAGGAGCCTTAGCACTGTGCTGTGATGTCACTCAATACCACTGACATCACTAGGTGTAAACAACATCTCTCCTTTGCTGTGTATGTGACTATGGAGCTGTTTGGTGATGTCGTCTATTATGGCCTTCATAGAAGCAACAGGAGATTGTTGCATCCATCTAGAACCCTCAGAACTACAGTGCTATGATGTCACTCACTTCCACAGGCCTTGCAGAGTGTAAACAACAACAACCCAGCTTTGTTGTGTATGTAACCATAGGGATTTGTGATGTCACCTAGAACCTTCACAGCAGCGACAGCTTTATGAGGAGCATCAGCACTGCTCTGCCTGAGCAGAACCATCACCGCCATAGGTTGTCAAATAACCCGGATTTAACCCACACAGGTAAGTCCAATGGGGTGCAGGCATGTCCTCTATGCTTACAGCTTCCCGTGGGTGTTGGTTTGATACCGTTTGGGGACAGCCAAGGAGGCATCTGCAGGCAACAAAGGTAGGTGTGTGCTTGTGTGTGTGTTTCCTATGCAGATCCTAAGCCCAGTGTCACATGCAAGTAGGAGGAGTAAGAAGGGTTCCTGGCAAATCCGGGTTATGGATTGCATTTAAAAAGGCCCCGTGGGAGTGCAATGGGCCCCTGTCTTGCTGCTTAGCAATAATGGTATGGGTTTAGGTTCTGCTGTGTGTACTGGTGGTTGACTGCCCCCCAGCCCAGAGTGTGCATGGAAAATTGTCTGGCAGCCTCCCTGACAGCAAGCAGTGATAGTGCCCATGAAGGGGACCTTGTTGGGCCCGCCCCTTTCACGGTTATCGCTTCTCGGCCTTTTGGCTAAGATCAAGTGTAGTATCTGTTCTTATCAGTTTAATATCTGATACGTCCCCTATCTGGGGACCATATATTAAATGGATTTTTGAGAACGGGGGCCGATTTCGAAGCTTGCTTCCGTCGCCCTATGCATTGACCCGATATGGCAGTATCTTCGGGTACAGTGCACCACCCCCTTACAGGGTTAAAAAGAAAGATTCCTACTTTCATTGCTACCTGCTTGCTGGCTAGCCAGCTAGCCAGCCCTGTGGGCCTTGCTGCTGCAGCCAAAAAACAAAAGGTGGTGCTGCTGCTGCTGCTTCTGCTGCTTCTGCTTGTGTCTGGCCGCTGTTGGAGCGTCCAGGCACAGGACTTCTGCTGCTGCTGACTAAATGGCCTCCTTAATTGGATCATTTGAGTAGCCAGCACACCTGTGCAGGTAGGGCATGACATGATAGGCAGCTGCCTTGATAGCGGGTGGGTGCTGAATGTTCCTAATTGACAAAATAAGATTAATGCTTATGAAGAAATATAAAATCTCATCCCTTCCCCAATATCGCGCCACACCCCTACCCCTTAATTCCCTGGTTGAACTTGATGGACATATGTCTTTTTTCGACCGTACTAACTATGTAACTATGTAACATAACATGGGGGGGGGGGGGGGGTCTCCTGGCTGTTCACACAGGTGTGTCATTGCTGTACATTGACCATGCATTGCTTCTGTGGTATTGCAAAGGCAAAGACAAATGCTTCCAGCCATCCATTGCACTAATGGATTGGTCATCAGCTGGCTGTCTATGTCCCGCATCAATATAGACCAAAGTACAGAGGGTTAGGCTATGCTATTGTGCACCTACCTGATGCATCAGAAGGTGCGAGGCCCTTGCTAAATTCTGTGCACAGACTTTGAGATCTATACTTTAGACTGTATCTAAACCTGCTCCAACATGGACTGACATTCTGGCCTACTTTCAGCCGATGCGACTTGTCTGTCGCTGAACAGTCGCTTTTTATGTATTCAGCACCTATGTATAATGTTGTAAAAATGCTCTAGAAGCTAAAGTCGCAGAAATGTCACACATATTTGGCCTGCAACTTTCTGTGCGACAAATTCAGACAGGAAAAATCAGTATAAATCCTTAGAAAATTATCCCCCAGTGTCTCCATCTGCTGGCGGTATTGAATAAGCATTGCTGCACTGATGGGGTATGCATTAGACGAAAAAAAAGAAGAAAAAGAAGAATAATACGCCCAGAAAAGAGGCGAAAAGGAGAAAAACGTAAAAAAACGTGAAAAAAAAGTAAGAGGAAGAGAAGGGAAAAAAAGGTGGAAATGGGTTTAAAAGTGATTTCGGCGGAGAAATATATATATATATATATATATATATATATATATATATATATATATATATATACGCGCACACACACACATATATATAAACGTATTCTCCGTTGAGATATTGCAGCCGCTGCTGTGTCCAGGCCCAGGAGCCTTAGCACTGTGCTGTGATGTCACTCAATACCACTGACATCACTAGGTGTAAACAACATCTCTCCTTTGCTGTGTATGTGACTATGGAGCTGTTTGGTGATGTCGTCTATTATGGCCTTCATAGAAGCAACAGGAGATTGTTGCATCCATCTAGAACCCTCAGAACTACAGTGCTATGATGTCACTCACTTCCACAGGCCTTGCAGAGTGTAAACAACAACAACCCAGCTTTGTTGTGTATGTAACCATAGGGATTTGTGATGTCACCTAGAACCTTCACAGCAGCGACAGCTTTATGAGGAGCATCAGCACTGCTCTGCCTGAGCAGAACCATCACCGCCATAGGTTGTCAAATAACCCGGATTTAACCCACACAGGTAAGTCCAATGGGGTGCAGGCATGTCCTCTATGCTTACAGCTTCCCGTGGGTGTTGGTTTGATACCGTTTGGGGACAGCCAAGGAGGCATCTGCAGGCAACAAAGGTAGGTGTGTGCTTGTGTGTGTGTTTCCTATGCAGATCCTAAGCCCAGTGTCACATGCAAGTAGGAGGAGTAAGAAGGGTTCCTGGCAAATCCGGGTTATGGATTGCATTTAAAAAGGCCCCGTGGGAGTGCAATGGGCCCCTGTCTTGCTGCTTAGCAATAATGGTATGGGTTTAGGTTCTGCTGTGTGTACTGGTGGTTGACTGCCCCCCAGCCCAGAGTGTGCATGGAAAATTGTCTGGCAGCCTCCCTGACAGCAAGCAGTGATAGTGCCCATGAAGGGGACCTTGTTGGGCCCGCCCCTTTCACGGTTATCGCTTCTCGGCCTTTTGGCTAAGATCAAGTGTAGTATCTGTTCTTATCAGTTTAATATCTGATACGTCCCCTATCTGGGGACCATATATTAAATGGATTTTTGAGAACGGGGGCCGATTTCGAAGCTTGCTTCCGTCGCCCTATGCATTGACCCGATATGGCAGTATCTTCGGGTACAGTGCACCACCCCCTTACAGGGTTAAAAAGAAAGATTCCTACTTTCATTGCTACCTGCTTGCTGGCTAGCCAGCTAGCCAGCCCTGTGGGCCTTGCTGCTGCAGCCAAAAAACAAAAGGTGGTGCTGCTGCTGCTGCTTCTGCTGCTTCTGCTTGTGTCTGGCCGCTGTTGGAGCGTCCAGGCACAGGACTTCTGCTGCTGCTGACTAAATGGCCTCCTTAATTGGATCATTTGAGTAGCCAGCACACCTGTGCAGGTAGGGCATGACATGATAGGCAGCTGCCTTGATAGCGGGTGGGTGCTGAATGTTCCTAATTGACAAAATAAGATTAATGCTTATGAAGAAATATAAAATCTCATCCCTTCCCCAATATCGCGCCACACCCCTACCCCTTAATTCCCTGGTTGAACTTGATGGACATATGTCTTTTTTCGACCGTACTAACTATGTAACTATGTAACATAACATGGGGGGGGGGAGGGGGTCTCCTGGCTGTTCACACAGGTGTGTCATTGCTGTACATTGACCATGCATTGCTTCTGTGGTATTGCAAAGGCAAAGACAAATGCTTCCAGCCATCCATTGCACTAATGGATTGGTCATCAGCTGGCTGTCTATGTCCCGCATCAATATAGACCAAAGTACAGAGGGTTAGGCTATGCTATTGTGCACCTACCTGATACATCAGAAGGTGCGAGGCCCTTGCTAAATTCTGTGCACAGACTTTGAGATCTATACTTTAGACTGTATCTAAACCTGCTCCAACATGGACTGACATTCTGGCCTACTTTCAGCCGATGCGACTTGTCTGTCGCTGAACAGTCGCTTTTTATGTATTCAGCACCTATGTATAATGTTGTAAAAATGCTCTAGAAGCTAAAGTCGCAGAAATGTCACACATATTTGGCCTGCAACTTTCTGTGCGACAAATTCAGACAGGAAAAATCAGTATAAATCCTTAGAAAATTATCCCCCAGTGTCTCCATCTGCTGGCGGTATTGAATAAGCATTGCTGCACTGATGGGGTATGCATTAGACGAAAAAAAAGAAGAAAAAGAAGAATAATACGCCCAGAAAAGAGGCGAAAAGGAGAAAAACGTAAAAAAACGTGAAAAAAAAGTAAGAGGAAGAGAAGGGAAAAAAAGGTGGAAATGGGTTTAAAAGTGATTTCGGCGGAGAAATATATATATATATATATATATATATATATATATATATACGCGCACACACACACATATATATAAACGTATTCTCCGTTGAGATATTGCAGCCGCTGCTGTGTCCAGGCCCAGGAGCCTTAGCACTGTGCTGTGATGTCACTCAATACCACTGACATCACTAGGTGTAAACAACATCTCTCCTTTGCTGTGTATGTGACTATGGAGCTGTTTGGTGATGTCGTCTATTATGGCCTTCATAGAAGCAACAGGAGATTGTTGCATCCATCTAGAACCCTCAGAACTACAGTGCTATGATGTCACTCACTTCCACAGGCCTTGCAGAGTGTAAACAACAACAACCCAGCTTTGTTGTGTATGTAACCATAGGGATTTGTGATGTCACCTAGAACCTTCACAGCAGCGACAGCTTTATGAGGAGCATCAGCACTGCTCTGCCTGAGCAGAACCATCACCGCCATAGGTTGTCAAATAACCCGGATTTAACCCACACAGGTAAGTCCAATGGGGTGCAGGCATGTCCTCTATGCTTACAGCTTCCCGTGGGTGTTGGTTTGATACCGTTTGGGGACAGCCAAGGAGGCATCTGCAGGCAACAAAGGTAGGTGTGTGCTTGTGTGTGTGTTTCCTATGCAGATCCTAAGCCCAGTGTCACATGCAAGTAGGAGGAGTAAGAAGGGTTCCTGGCAAATCCGGGTTATGGATTGCATTTAAAAAGGCCCCGTGGGAGTGCAATGGGCCCCTGTCTTGCTGCTTAGCAATAATGGTATGGGTTTAGGTTCTGCTGTGTGTACTGGTGGTTGACTGCCCCCCAGCCCAGAGTGTGCATGGAAAATTGTCTGGCAGCCTCCCTGACAGCAAGCAGTGATAGTGCCCATGAAGGGGACCTTGTTGGGCCCGCCCCTTTCACGGTTATCGCTTCTCGGCCTTTTGGCTAAGATCAAGTGTAGTATCTGTTCTTATCAGTTTAATATCTGATACGTCCCCTATCTGGGGACCATATATTAAATGGATTTTTGAGAACGGGGGCCGATTTCGAAGCTTGCTTCCGTCGCCCTATGCATTGACCCGATATGGCAGTATCTTCGGGTACAGTGCACCACCCCCTTACAGGGTTAAAAAGAAAGATTCCTACTTTCATTGCTACCTGCTTGCTGGCTAGCCAGCTAGCCAGCCCTGTGGGCCTTGCTGCTGCAGCCAAAAAACAAAAGGTGGTGCTGCTGCTGCTGCTTCTGCTGCTTCTGCTTGTGTCTGGCCGCTGTTGGAGCGTCCAGGCACAGGACTTCTGCTGCTGCTGACTAAATGGCCTCCTTAATTGGATCATTTGAGTAGCCAGCACACCTGTGCAGGTAGGGCATGACATGATAGGCAGCTGCCTTGATAGCGGGTGGGTGCTGAATGTTCCTAATTGACAAAATAAGATTAATGCTTATGAAGAAATATAAAATCTCATCCCTTCCCCAATATCGCGCCACACCCCTACCCCTTAATTCCCTGGTTGAACTTGATGGACATATGTCTTTTTTCGACCGTACTAACTATGTAACTATGTAACATAACATGGGGGGGGGGGGGGGGTCTCCTGGCTGTTCACACAGGTGTGTCATTGCTGTACATTGACCATGCATTGCTTCTGTGGTATTGCAAAGGCAAAGACAAATGCTTCCAGCCATCCATTGCACTAATGGATTGGTCATCAGCTGGCTGTCTATGTCCCGCATCAATATAGACCAAAGTACAGAGGGTTAGGCTATGCTATTGTGCACCTACCTGATGCATCAGAAGGTGCGAGGCCCTTGCTAAATTCTGTGCACAGACTTTGAGATCTATACTTTAGACTGTATCTAAACCTGCTCCAACATGGACTGACATTCTGGCCTACTTTCAGCCGATGCGACTTGTCTGTCGCTGAACAGTCGCTTTTTATGTATTCAGCACCTATTTATAATGTTGTAAAAATGCTCTAGAAGCTAAAGTCGCAGAAATGTCACACATATTTGGCCTGCAACTTTCTGTGCGACAAATTCAGACAGGAAAAATCAGTATAAATCCTTAGAAAATTATCCCCCAGTGTCTCCATCTGCTGGCGGTATTGAATAAGCATTGCTGCACTGATGGGGTATGCATTAGACGAAAAAAAAGAAGAAAAAGAAGAATAATACGCCCAGAAAAGAGGCGAAAAGGAGAAAAACGTAAAAAAACGTGAAAAAAATGTAAGAGGAAGAGAAGGGAAAAAAAGGTGGAAATGGGTTTAAAAGTGATTTCGGCGGAGAAATATATATATATATATATATATATATATATATATATATACGCGCACACACACACATATATATAAACGTATTCTCCGTTGAGATATTGCAGCCGCTGCTGTGTCCAGGCCCAGGAGCCTTAGCACTGTGCTGTGATGTCACTCAATACCACTGACATCACTAGGTGTAAACAACATCTCTCCTTTGCTGTGTATGTGACTATGGAGCTGTTTGGTGATGTCGTCTATTATGGCCTTCATAGAAGCAACAGGAGATTGTTGCATCCATCTAGAACCCTCAGAACTACAGTGCTATGATGTCACTCACTTCCACAGGCCTTGCAGAGTGTAAACAACAACAACCCAGCTTTGTTGTGTATGTAACCATAGGGATTTGTGATGTCACCTAGAACCTTCACAGCAGCGACAGCTTTATGAGGAGCATCAGCACTGCTCTGCCTGAGCAGAACCATCACCGCCATAGGTTGTCAAATAACCCGGATTTAACCCACACAGGTAAGTCCAATGGGGTGCAGGCATGTCCTCTATGCTTACAGCTTCCCGTGGGTGTTGGTTTGATACCGTTTGGGGACAGCCAAGGAGGCATCTGCAGGCAACAAAGGTAGGTGTGTGCTTGTGTGTGTGTTTCCTATGCAGATCCTAAGCCCAGTGTCACATGCAAGTAGGAGGAGTAAGAAGGGTTCCTGGCAAATCCGGGTTATGGATTGCATTTAAAAAGGCCCCGTGGGAGTGCAATGGGCCCCTGTCTTGCTGCTTAGCAATAATGGTATGGGTTTAGGTTCTGCTGTGTGTACTGGTGGTTGACTGCCCCCCAGCCCAGAGTGTGCATGGAAAATTGTCTGGCAGCCTCCCTGACAGCAAGCAGTGATAGTGCCCATGAAGGGGACCTTGTTGGGCCCGCCCCTTTCACGGTTATCGCTTCTCGGCCTTTTGGCTAAGATCAAGTGTAGTATCTGTTCTTATCAGTTTAATATCTGATACGTCCCCTATCTGGGGACCATATATTAAATGGATTTTTGAGAACGGGGGCCGATTTCGAAGCTTGCTTCCGTCGCCCTATGCATTGACCCGATATGGCAGTATCTTCGGGTACAGTGCACCACCCCCTTACAGGGTTAAAAAGAAAGATTCCTACTTTCATTGCTACCTGCTTGCTGGCTAGCCAGCTAGCCAGCCCTGTGGGCCTTGCTGCTGCAGCCAAAAAACAAAAGGTGGTGCTGCTGCTGCTGCTTCTGCTGCTTCTGCTTGTGTCTGGCCGCTGTTGGAGCGTCCAGGCACAGGACTTCTGCTGCTGCTGACTAAATGGCCTCCTTAATTGGATCATTTGAGTAGCCAGCACACCTGTGCAGGTAGGGCATGACATGATAGGCAGCTGCCTTGATAGCGGGTGGGTGCTGAATGTTCCTAATTGACAAAATAAGATTAATGCTTATGAAGAAATATAAAATCTCATCCCTTCCCCAATATCGCGCCACACCCCTACCCCTTAATTCCCTGGTTGAACTTGATGGACATATGTCTTTTTTCGACCGTACTAACTATGTAACTATGTAACATAACATGGGGGGGGGGGGGGTCTCCTGGCTGTTCACACAGGTGTGTCATTGCTGTACATTGACCATGCATTGCTTCTGTGGTATTGCAAAGGCAAAGACAAATGCTTCCAGCCATCCATTGCACTAATGGATTGGTCATCAGCTGGCTGTCTATGTCCCGCATCAATATAGACCAAAGTACAGAGGGTTAGGCTATGCTATTGTGCACCTACCTGATGCATCAGAAGGTGCGAGGCCCTTGCTAAATTCTGTGCACAGACTTTGAGATCTATACTTTAGACTGTATCTAAACCTGCTCCAACATGGACTGACATTCTGGCCTACTTTCAGCCGATGCGACTTGTCTGTCGCTGAACAGTCGCTTTTTATGTATTCAGCACCTATGTATAATGTTGTAAAAATGCTCTAGAAGCTAAAGTCGCAGAAATGTCACACATATTTGGCCTGCAACTTTCTGTGCGACAAATTCAGACAGGAAAAATCAGTATAAATCCTTAGAAAATTATCCCCCAGTGTCTCCATCTGCTGGCGGTATTGAATAAGCATTGCTGCACTGATGGGGTATGCATTAGACGAAAAAAAAGAAGAAAAAGAAGAATAATACGCCCAGAAAAGAGGCGAAAAGGAGAAAAACGTAAAAAAACGTGAAAAAAAAGTAAGAGGAAGAGAAGGGAAAAAAAGGTGGAAATGGGTTTAAAAGTGATTTCGGCGGAGAAATATATATATATATATATATATATATATATATATATATATATACGCGCACACACACACATATATATAAACGTATTCTCCGTTGAGATATTGCAGCCGCTGCTGTGTCCAGGCCCAGGAGCCTTAGCACTGTGCTGTGATGTCACTCAATACCACTGACATCACTAGGTGTAAACAACATCTCTCCTTTGCTGTGTATGTGACTATGGAGCTGTTTGGTGATGTCGTCTATTATGGCCTTCATAGAAGCAACAGGAGATTGTTGCATCCATCTAGAACCCTCAGAACTACAGTGCTATGATGTCACTCACTTCCACAGGCCTTGCAGAGTGTAAACAACAACAACCCAGCTTTGTTGTGTATGTAACCATAGGGATTTGTGATGTCACCTAGAACCTTCACAGCAGCGACAGCTTTATGAGGAGCATCAGCACTGCTCTGCCTGAGCAGAACCATCACCGCCATAGGTTGTCAAATAACCCGGATTTAACCCACACAGGTAAGTCCAATGGGGTGCAGGCATGTCCTCTATGCTTACAGCTTCCCGTGGGTGTTGGTTTGATACCGTTTGGGGACAGCCAAGGAGGCATCTGCAGGCAACAAAGGTAGGTGTGTGCTTGTGTGTGTGTTTCCTATGCAGATCCTAAGCCCAGTGTCACATGCAAGTAGGAGGAGTAAGAAGGGTTCCTGGCAAATCCGGGTTATGGATTGCATTTAAAAAGGCCCCGTGGGAGTGCAATGGGCCCCTGTCTTGCTGCTTAGCAATAATGGTATGGGTTTAGGTTCTGCTGTGTGTACTGGTGGTTGACTGCCCCCCAGCCCAGAGTGTGCATGGAAAATTGTCTGGCAGCCTCCCTGACAGCAAGCAGTGATAGTGCCCATGAAGGGGACCTTGTTGGGCCCGCCCCTTTCACGGTTATCGCTTCTCGGCCTTTTGGCTAAGATCAAGTGTAGTATCTGTTCTTATCAGTTTAATATCTGATACGTCCCCTATCTGGGGACCATATATTAAATGGATTTTTGAGAACGGGGGCCGATTTCGAAGCTTGCTTCCGTCGCCCTATGCATTGACCCGATATGGCAGTATCTTCGGGTACAGTGCACCACCCCCTTACAGGGTTAAAAAGAAAGATTCCTACTTTCATTGCTACCTGCTTGCTGGCTAGCCAGCTAGCCAGCCCTGTGGGCCTTGCTGCTGCAGCCAAAAAACAAAAGGTGGTGCTGCTGCTGCTGCTTCTGCTGCTTCTGCTTGTGTCTGGCCGCTGTTGGAGCGTCCAGGCACAGGACTTCTGCTGCTGCTGACTAAATGGCCTCCTTAATTGGATCATTTGAGTAGCCAGCACACCTGTGCAGGTAGGGCATGACATGATAGGCAGCTGCCTTGATAGCGGGTGGGTGCTGAATGTTCCTAATTGACAAAATAAGATTAATGCTTATGAAGAAATATAAAATCTCATCCCTTCCCCAATATCGCGCCACACCCCTACCCCTTAATTCCCTGGTTGAACTTGATGGACATATGTCTTTTTTCGACCGTACTAACTATGTAACTATGTAACATAACATGGGGGGGGGGGGGGGGGTCTCCTGGCTGTTCACACAGGTGTGTCATTGCTGTACATTGACCATGCATTGCTTCTGTGGTATTGCAAAGGCAAAGACAAATGCTTCCAGCCATCCATTGCACTAATGGATTGGTCATCAGCTGGCTGTCTATGTCCCGCATCAATATAGACCAAAGTACAGAGGGTTAGGCTATGCTATTGTGCACCTACCTGATGCATCAGAAGGTGCGAGGCCCTTGCTAAATTCTGTGCACAGACTTTGAGATCTATACTTTAGACTGTATCTAAACCTGCTCCAACATGGACTGACATTCTGGCCTACTTTCAGCCGATGCGACTTGTCTGTCGCTGAACAGTCGCTTTTTATGTATTCAGCACCTATGTATAATGTTGTAAAAATGCTCTAGAAGCTAAAGTCGCAGAAATGTCACACATATTTGGCCTGCAACTTTCTGTGCGACAAATTCAGACAGGAAAAATCAGTATAAATCCTTAGAAAATTATCCCCCAGTGTCTCCATCTGCTGGCGGTATTGAATAAGCATTGCTGCACTGATGGGGTATGCATTAGACGAAAAAAAAGAAGAAAAAGAAGAATAATACGCCCAGAAAAGAGGCGAAAAGGAGAAAAACGTAAAAAAACGTGAAAAAAAAGTAAGAGGAAGAGAAGGGAAAAAAAGGTGGAAATGGGTTTAAAAGTGATTTCGGCGGAGAAATATATATATATATATATATATATATATATATATATATATATATATACGCGCACACACACACATATATATAAACGTATTCTCCGTTGAGATATTGCAGCCGCTGCTGTGTCCAGGCCCAGGAGCCTTAGCACTGTGCTGTGATGTCACTCAATACCACTGACATCACTAGGTGTAAACAACATCTCTCCTTTGCTGTGTATGTGACTATGGAGCTGTTTGGTGATGTCGTCTATTATGGCCTTCATAGAAGCAACAGGAGATTGTTGCATCCATCTAGAACCCTCAGAACTACAGTGCTATGATGTCACTCACTTCCACAGGCCTTGCAGAGTGTAAACAACAACAACCCAGCTTTGTTGTGTATGTAACCATAGGGATTTGTGATGTCACCTAGAACCTTCACAGCAGCGACAGCTTTATGAGGAGCATCAGCACTGCTCTGCCTGAGCAGAACCATCACCGCCATAGGTTGTCAAATAACCCGGATTTAACCCACACAGGTAAGTCCAATGGGGTGCAGGCATGTCCTCTATGCTTACAGCTTCCCGTGGGTGTTGGTTTGATACCGTTTGGGGACAGCCAAGGAGGCATCTGCAGGCAACAAAGGTAGGTGTGTGCTTGTGTGTGTGTTTCCTATGCAGATCCTAAGCCCAGTGTCACATGCAAGTAGGAGGAGTAAGAAGGGTTCCTGGCAAATCCGGGTTATGGATTGCATTTAAAAAGGCCCCGTGGGAGTGCAATGGGCCCCTGTCTTGCTGCTTAGCAATAATGGTATGGGTTTAGGTTCTGCTGTGTGTACTGGTGGTTGACTGCCCCCCAGCCCAGAGTGTGCATGGAAAATTGTCTGGCAGCCTCCCTGACAGCAAGCAGTGATAGTGCCCATGAAGGGGACCTTGTTGGGCCCGCCCCTTTCACGGTTATCGCTTCTCGGCCTTTTGGCTAAGATCAAGTGTAGTATCTGTTCTTATCAGTTTAATATCTGATACGTCCCCTATCTGGGGACCATATATTAAATGGATTTTTGAGAACGGGGGCCGATTTCGAAGCTTGCTTCCGTCGCCCTATGCATTGACCCGATATGGCAGTATCTTCGGGTACAGTGCACCACCCCCTTACAGGGTTAAAAAGAAAGATTCCTACTTTCATTGCTACCTGCTTGCTGGCTAGCCAGCTAGCCAGCCCTGTGGGCCTTGCTGCTGCAGCCAAAAAACAAAAGGTGGTGCTGCTGCTGCTGCTTCTGCTGCTTCTGCTTGTGTCTGGCCGCTGTTGGAGCGTCCAGGCACAGGACTTCTGCTGCTGCTGACTAAATGGCCTCCTTAATTGGATCATTTGAGTAGCCAGCACACCTGTGCAGGTAGGGCATGACATGATAGGCAGCTGCCTTGATAGCGGGTGGGTGCTGAATGTTCCTAATTGACAAAATAAGATTAATGCTTATGAAGAAATATAAAATCTCATCCCTTCCCCAATATCGCGCCACACCCCTACCCCTTAATTCCCTGGTTGAACTTGATGGACATATGTCTTTTTTCGACCGTACTAACTATGTAACTATGTAACATAACATGGGGGGGGGGGGGGGTCTCCTGGCTGTTCACACAGGTGTGTCATTGCTGTACATTGACCATGCATTGCTTCTGTGGTATTGCAAAGGCAAAGACAAATGCTTCCAGCCATCCATTGCACTAATGGATTGGTCATCAGCTGGCTGTCTATGTCCCGCATCAATATAGACCAAAGTACAGAGGGTTAGGCTATGCTATTGTGCACCTACCTGATGCATCAGAAGGTGCGAGGCCCTTGCTAAATTCTGTGCACAGACTTTGAGATCTATACTTTAGACTGTATCTAAACCTGCTCCAACATGGACTGACATTCTGGCCTACTTTCAGCCGATGCGACTTGTCTGTCGCTGAACAGTCGCTTTTTATGTATTCAGCACCTATGTATAATGTTGTAAAAATGCTCTAGAAGCTAAAGTCGCAGAATGTCACACATATTTGGCCTGCAACTTTCTGTGCGACAAATTCAGACAGGAAAAATCAGTATAAATCCTTAGAAAATTATCCCCAGTGTCTCCATCTGCTGGCGGTATTGAATAAGCATTGCTGCACTGATGGGGTATGCATTAGACGAAAAAAAAGAAGAAAAAGAAGAATAATACGCCCAGAAAAGAGGCGAAAAGGAGAAAAACGTAAAAAAACGTGAAAAAAAAGTAAGAGGAAGAGAAGGGAAAAAAAGGTGGAAATGGGTTTAAAAGTGATTTCGGCGGAGAAATATATATATATATATATATATATATATATATATATATATATATATATATATATATATACGCGCACACACACACATATATATAAACGTATTCTCCGTTGAGATATTGCAGCCGCTGCTGTGTCCAGGCCCAGGAGCCTTAGCACTGTGCTGTGATGTCACTCAATACCACTGACATCACTAGGTGTAAACAACATCTCTCCTTTGCTGTGTATGTGACTATGGAGCTGTTTGGTGATGTCGTCTATTATGGCCTTCATAGAAGCAACAGGAGATTGTTGCATCCATCTAGAACCCTCAGAACTACAGTGCTATGATGTCACTCACTTCCACAGGCCTTGCAGAGTGTAAACAACAACAACCCAGCTTTGTTGTGTATGTAACCATAGGGATTTGTGATGTCACCTAGAACCTTCACAGCAGCGACAGCTTTATGAGGAGCATCAGCACTGCTCTGCCTGAGCAGAACCATCACCGCCATAGGTTGTCAAATAACCCGGATTTAACAGGTAAGTCCAATGGGGTGCAGGCATGTCCTCTATGCTTACAGCTTCCCGTGGGTGTTGGTTTGATACCGTTTGGGGACAGCCAAGGAGGCATCTGCAGGCAACAAAGGTAGGTGTGTGCTTGTGTGTGTGTTTCCTATGCAGATCCTAAGCCCAGTGTCACATGCAAGTAGGAGGAGTAAGAAGGGTTCCTGGCAAATCCGGGTTATGGATTGCATTTAAAAAGGCCCCGTGGGAGTGCAATGGGCCCCTGTCTTGCTGCTTAGCAATAATGGTATGGGTTTAGGTTCTGCTGTGTGTACTGGTGGTTGACTGCCCCCCAGCCCAGAGTGTGCATGGAAAATTGTCTGGCAGCCTCCCTGACAGCAAGCAGTGATAGTGCCCATGAAGGGGACCTTGTTGGGCCCGCCCCTTTCACGGTTATCGCTTCTCGGCCTTTTGGCTAAGATCAAGTGTAGTATCTGTTCTTATCAGTTTAATATCTGATACGTCCCCTATCTGGGGACCATATATTAAATGGATTTTTGAGAACGGGGGCCGATTTCGAAGCTTGCTTCCGTCGCCCTATGCATTGACCCGATATGGCAGTATCTTCGGGTACAGTGCACCACCCCCTTACAGGGTTAAAAAGAAAGATTCCTACTTTCATTGCTACCTGCTTGCTGGCTAGCCAGCTAGCCAGCCCTGTGGGCCTTGCTGCTGCAGCCAAAAAACAAAAGGTGGTGCTGCTGCTGCTGCTTCTGCTGCTTCTGCTTGTGTCTGGCCGCTGTTGGAGCGTCCAGGCACAGGACTTCTGCTGCTGCTGACTAAATGGCCTCCTTAATTGGATCATTTGAGTAGCCAGCACACCTGTGCAGGTAGGGCATGACATGATAGGCAGCTGCCTTGATAGCGGGTGGGTGCTGAATGTTCCTAATTGACAAAATAAGATTAATGCTTATGAAGAAATATAAAATCTCATCCCTTCCCCAATATCGCGCCACACCCCTACCCCTTAATTCCCTGGTTGAACTTGATGGACATATGTCTTTTTTCGACCGTACTAACTATGTAACTATGTAACATAACATGGGGGGGGGGGGGGGGGTCTCCTGGCTGTTCACACAGGTGTGTCATTGCTGTACATTGACCATGCATTGCTTCTGTGGTATTGCAAAGGCAAAGACAAATGCTTCCAGCCATCCATTGCACTAATGGATTGGTCATCAGCTGGCTGTCTATGTCCCGCATCAATATAGACCAAAGTACAGAGGGTTAGGCTATGCTATTGTGCACCTACCTGATGCATCAGAAGGTGCGAGGCCCTTGCTAAATTCTGTGCACAGACTTTGAGATCTATACTTTAGACTGTATCTAAACCTGCTCCAACATGGACTGACATTCTGGCCTACTTTCAGCCGATGCGACTTGTCTGTCGCTGAACAGTCGCTTTTTATGTATTCAGCACCTATGTATAATGTTGTAAAAATGCTCTAGAAGCTAAAGTCGCAGAAATGTCACACATATTTGGCCTGCAACTTTCTGTGCGACAAATTCAGACAGGAAAAATCAGTATAAATCCTTAGAAAATTATCCCCCAGTGTCTCCATCTGCTGGCGGTATTGAATAAGCATTGCTGCACTGATGGGGTATGCATTAGACGAAAAAAAAGAAGAAAAAGAAGAATAATACGCCCAGAAAAGAGGCGAAAAGGAGAAAAACGTAAAAAAACGTGAAAAAAAAGTAAGAGGAAGAGAAGGGAAAAAAAGGTGGAAATGGGTTTAAAAGTGATTTCGGCGGAGAAATATATATATATATATATATATATATATATATATATATATATATACGCGCACACACACACATATATGTAAACGTATTCTCCGTTGAGATATTGCAGCCGCTGCTGTGTCCAGGCCCAGGAGCCTTAGCACTGTGCTGTGATGTCACTCAATACCACTGACATCACTAGGTGTAAACAACATCTCTCCTTTGCTGTGTATGTGACTATGGAGCTGTTTGGTGATGTCGTCTATTATGGCCTTCATAGAAGCAACAGGAGATTGTTGCATCCATCTAGAACCCTCAGAACTACAGTGCTATGATGTCACTCACTTCCACAGGCCTTGCAGAGTGTAAACAACAACAACCCAGCTTTGTTGTGTATGTAACCATAGGGATTTGTGATGTCACCTAGAACCTTCACAGCAGCGACAGCTTTATGAGGAGCATCAGCACTGCTCTGCCTGAGCAGAACCATCACCGCCATAGGTTGTCAAATAACCCGGATTTAACCCACACAGGTAAGTCCAATGGGGTGCAGGCATGTCCTCTATGCTTACAGCTTCCCGTGGGTGTTGGTTTGATACCGTTTGGGGACAGCCAAGGAGGCATCTGCAGGCAACAAAGGTAGGTGTGTGCTTGTGTGTGTGTTTCCTATGCAGATCCTAAGCCCAGTGTCACATGCAAGTAGGAGGAGTAAGAAGGGTTCCTGGCAAATCCGGGTTATGGATTGCATTTAAAAAGGCCCCGTGGGAGTGCAATGGGCCCCTGTCTTGCTGCTTAGCAATAATGGTATGGGTTTAGGTTCTGCTGTGTGTACTGGTGGTTGACTGCCCCCCAGCCCAGAGTGTGCATGGAAAATTGTCTGGCAGCCTCCCTGACAGCAAGCAGTGATAGTGCCCATGAAGGGGACCTTGTTGGGCCCGCCCCTTTCACGGTTATCGCTTCTCGGCCTTTTGGCTAAGATCAAGTGTAGTATCTGTTCTTATCAGTTTAATATCTGATACGTCCCCTATCTGGGGACCATATATTAAATGGATTTTTGAGAACGGGGGCCGATTTCGAAGCTTGCTTCCGTCGCCCTATGCATTGACCCGATATGGCAGTATCTTCGGGTACAGTGCACCACCCCCTTACAGGGTTAAAAAGAAAGATTCCTACTTTCATTGCTACCTGCTTGCTGGCTAGCCAGCTAGCCAGCCCTGTGGGCCTTGCTGCTGCAGCCAAAAAACAAAAGGTGGTGCTGCTGCTGCTGCTTCTGCTGCTTCTGCTTGTGTCTGGCCGCTGTTGGAGCGTCCAGGCACAGGACTTCTGCTGCTGCTGACTAAATGGCCTCCTTAATTGGATCATTTGAGTAGCCAGCACACCTGTGCAGGTAGGGCATGACATGATAGGCAGCTGCCTTGATAGCGGGTGGGTGCTGAATGTTCCTAATTGACAAAATAAGATTAATGCTTATGAAGAAATATAAAATCTCATCCCTTCCCCAATATCGCGCCACACCCCTACCCCTTAATTCCCTGGTTGAACTTGATGGACATATGTCTTTTTTCGACCGTACTAACTATGTAACTATGTAACATAACATGGGGGGGGGGGGGGGGGTCTCCTGGCTGTTCACACAGGTGTGTCATTGCTGTACATTGACCATGCATTGCTTCTGTGGTATTGCAAAGGCAAAGACAAATGCTTCCAGCCATCCATTGCACTAATGGATTGGTCATCAGCTGGCTGTCTATGTCCCGCATCAATATAGACCAAAGTACAGAGGGTTAGGCTATGCTATTGTGCACCTACCTGATGCATCAGAAGGTGCGAGGCCCTTGCTAAATTCTGTGCACAGACTTTGAGATCTATACTTTAGACTGTATCTAAACCTGCTCCAACATGGACTGACATTCTGGCCTACTTTCAGCCGATGCGACTTGTCTGTCGCTGAACAGTCGCTTTTTATGTATTCAGCACCTATGTATAATGTTGTAAAAATGCTCTAGAAGCTAAAGTCGCAGAAATGTCACACATATTTGGCCTGCAACTTTCTGTGCGACAAATTCAGACAGGAAAAATCAGTATAAATCCTTAGAAAATTATCCCCCAGTGTCTCCATCTGCTGGCGGTATTGAATAAGCATTGCTGCACTGATGGGGTATGCATTAGACGAAAAAAAAGAAGAAAAAGAAGAATAATACGCCCAGAAAAGAGGCGAAAAGGAGAAAAACGTAAAAAAACGTGAAAAAAAAGTAAGAGGAAGAGAAGGGAAAAAAAGGTGGAAATGGGTTTAAAAGTGATTTCGGCGGAGAATATATATATATATATATATATATATATATATATATATATATATATATACGCGCACACACACACATATATATAAACGTATTCTCCGTTGAGATATTGCAGCCGCTGCTGTGTCCAGGCCCAGGAGCCTTAGCACTGTGCTGTGATGTCACTCAATACCACTGACATCACTAGGTGTAAACAACATCTCTCCTTTGCTGTGTATGTGACTATGGAGCTGTTTGGTGATGTCGTCTATTATGGCCTTCATAGAAGCAACAGGAGATTGTTGCATCCATCTAGAACCCTCAGAACTACAGTGCTATGATGTCACTCACTTCCACAGGCCTTGCAGAGTGTAAACAACAACAACCCAGCTTTGTTGTGTATGTAACCATAGGGATTTGTGATGTCACCTAGAACCTTCACAGCAGCGACAGCTTTATGAGGAGCATCAGCACTGCTCTGCCTGAGCAGAACCATCACCGCCATAGGTTGTCAAATAACCCGGATTTAACCCACACAGGTAAGTCCAATGGGGTGCAGGCATGTCCTCTATGCTTACAGCTTCCCGTGGGTGTTGGTTTGATACCGTTTGGGGACAGCCAAGGAGGCATCTGCAGGCAACAAAGGTAGGTGTGTGCTTGTGTGTGTGTTTCCTATGCAGATCCTAAGCCCAGTGTCACATGCAAGTAGGAGGAGTAAGAAGGGTTCCTGGCAAATCCGGGTTATGGATTGCATTTAAAAAGGCCCCGTGGGAGTGCAATGGGCCCCTGTCTTGCTGCTTAGCAATAATGGTATGGGTTTAGGTTCTGCTGTGTGTACTGGTGGTTGACTGCCCCCCAGCCCAGAGTGTGCATGGAAAATTGTCTGGCAGCCTCCCTGACAGCAAGCAGTGATAGTGCCCATGAAGGGGACCTTGTTGGGCCCGCCCCTTTCACGGTTATCGCTTCTCGGCCTTTTGGCTAAGATCAAGTGTAGTATCTGTTCTTATCAGTTTAATATCTGATACGTCCCCTATCTGGGG
Organism: Hyla sarda; assembly: GCF_029499605.1. Classification (NCBI taxonomy): domain Eukaryota; kingdom Metazoa; phylum Chordata; class Amphibia; order Anura; family Hylidae; genus Hyla; species Hyla sarda. The sequence continues at coordinate 51,091 of NW_026608447.1, forward strand.
ACCATATATTAAATGGATTTTTGAGAACGGGGGCCGATTTCGAAGCTTGCTTCCGTCGCCCTATGCATTGACCCGATATGGCAGTATCTTCGGGTACAGTGCACCACCCCCTTACAGGGTTAAAAAGAAAGATTCCTACTTTCATTGCTACCTGCTTGCTGGCTAGCCAGCTAGCCAGCCCTGTGGGCCTTGCTGCTGCAGCCAAAAAACAAAAGGTGGTGCTGCTGCTGCTGCTTCTGCTGCTTCTGCTTGTGTCTGGCCGCTGTTGGAGCGTCCAGGCACAGGACTTCTGCTGCTGCTGACTAAATGGCCTCCTTAATTGGATCATTTGAGTAGCCAGCACACCTGTGCAGGTAGGGCATGACATGATAGGCAGCTGCCTTGATAGCGGGTGGGTGCTGAATGTTCCTAATTGACAAAATAAGATTAATGCTTATGAAGAAATATAAAATCTCATCCCTTCCCCAATATCGCGCCACACCCCTACCCCTTAATTCCCTGGTTGAACTTGATGGACATATGTCTTTTTTCGACCGTACTAACTATGTAACTATGTAACATAACATGGGGGGGGGGGGGGGGGGGGTCTCCTGGCTGTTCACACAGGTGTGTCATTGCTGTACATTGACCATGCATTGCTTCTGTGGTATTGCAAAGGCAAAGACAAATGCTTCCAGCCATCCATTGCACTAATGGATTGGTCATCAGCTGGCTGTCTATGTCCCGCATCAATATAGACCAAAGTACAGAGGGTTAGGCTATGCTATTGTGCACCTACCTGATGCATCAGAAGGTGCGAGGCCCTTGCTAAATTCTGTGCACAGACTTTGAGATCTATACTTTAGACTGTATCTAAACCTGCTCCAACATGGACTGACATTCTGGCCTACTTTCAGCCGATGCGACTTGTCTGTCGCTGAACAGTCGCTTTTTATGTATTCAGCACCTATGTATAATGTTGTAAAAATGCTCTAGAAGCTAAAGTCGCAGAAATGTCACACATATTTGGCCTGCAACTTTCTGTGCGACAAATTCAGACAGGAAAAATCAGTATAAATCCTTAGAAAATTATCCCCCAGTGTCTCCATCTGCTGGCGGTATTGAATAAGCATTGCTGCACTGATGGGGTATGCATTAGACGAAAAAAAAGAAGAAAAAGAAGAATAATACGCCCAGAAAAGAGGCGAAAAGGAGAAAAACGTAAAAAAACGTGAAAAAAAAGTAAGAGGAAGAGAAGGGAAAAAAAGGTGGAAATGGGTTTAAAAGTGATTTCGGCGGAGAAATATATATATATATATATATATATATATATATATATATATATATACGCGCACACACACACATATATATAAACGTATTCTCCGTTGAGATATTGCAGCCGCTGCTGTGTCCAGGCCCAGGAGCCTTAGCACTGTGCTGTGATGTCACTCAATACCACTGACATCACTAGGTGTAAACAACATCTCTCCTTTGCTGTGTATGTGACTATGGAGCTGTTTGGTGATGTCGTCTATTATGGCCTTCATAGAAGCAACAGGAGATTGTTGCATCCATCTAGAACCCTCAGAACTACAGTGCTATGATGTCACTCACTTCCACAGGCCTTGCAGAGTGTAAACAACAACAACCCAGCTTTGTTGTGTATGTAACCATAGGGATTTGTGATGTCACCTAGAACCTTCACAGCAGCGACAGCTTTATGAGGAGCATCAGCACTGCTCTGCCTGAGCAGAACCATCACCGCCATAGGTTGTCAAATAACCCGGATTTAACCCACACAGGTAAGTCCAATGGGGTGCAGGCATGTCCTCTATGCTTACAGCTTCCCGTGGGTGTTGGTTTGATACCGTTTGGGGACAGCCAAGGAGGCATCTGCAGGCAACAAAGGTAGGTGTGTGCTTGTGTGTGTGTTTCCTATGCAGATCCTAAGCCCAGTGTCACATGCAAGTAGGAGGAGTAAGAAGGGTTCCTGGCAAATCCGGGTTATGGATTGCATTTAAAAAGGCCCCGTGGGAGTGCAATGGGCCCCTGTCTTGCTGCTTAGCAATAATGGTATGGGTTTAGGTTCTGCTGTGTGTACTGGTGGTTGACTGCCCCCCAGCCCAGAGTGTGCATGGAAAATTGTCTGGCAGCCTCCCTGACAGCAAGCAGTGATAGTGCCCATGAAGGGGACCTTGTTGGGCCCGCCCCTTTCACGGTTATCGCTTCTCGGCCTTTTGGCTAAGATCAAGTGTAGTATCTGTTCTTATCAGTTTAATATCTGATACGTCCCCTATCTGGGGACCATATATTAAATGGATTTTTGAGAACGGGGGCCGATTTCGAAGCTTGCTTCCGTCGCCCTATGCATTGACCCGATATGGCAGTATCTTCGGGTACAGTGCACCACCCCCTTACAGGGTTAAAAAGAAAGATTCCTACTTTCATTGCTACCTGCTTGCTGGCTAGCCAGCTAGCCAGCCCTGTGGGCCTTGCTGCTGCAGCCAAAAAACAAAAGGTGGTGCTGCTGCTGCTTCTGCTGCTTCTGCTTGTGTCTGGCCGCTGTTGGAGCGTCCAGGCACAGGACTTCTGCTGCTGCTGACTAAATGGCCTCCTTAATTGGATCATTTGAGTAGCCAGCACACCTGTGCAGGTAGGGCATGACATGATAGGCAGCTGCCTTGATAGCGGGTGGGTGCTGAATGTTCCTAATTGACAAAATAAGATTAATGCTTATGAAGAAATATAAAATCTCATCCCTTCCCCAATATCGCGCCACACCCCTACCCCTTAATTCCCTGGTTGAACTTGATGGACATATGTCTTTTTTCGACCGTACTAACTATGTAACTATGTAACATAACATGGGGGGGGGGGGGGGGGTCTCCTGGCTGTTCACACAGGTGTGTCATTGCTGTACATTGACCATGCATTGCTTCTGTGGTATTGCAAAGGCAAAGACAAATGCTTCCAGCCATCCATTGCACTAATGGATTGGTCATCAGCTGGCTGTCTATGTCCCGCATCAATATAGACCAAAGTACAGAGGGTTAGGCTATGCTATTGTGCACCTACCTGATGCATCAGAAGGTGCGAGGCCCTTGCTAAATTCTGTGCACAGACTTTGAGATCTATACTTTAGACTGTATCTAAACCTGCTCCAACATGGACTGACATTCTGGCCTACTTTCAGCCGATGCGACTTGTCTGTCGCTGAACAGTCGCTTTTTATGTATTCAGCACCTATGTATAATGTTGTAAAAATGCTCTAGAAGCTAAAGTCGCAGAAATGTCACACATATTTGGCCTGCAACTTTCTGTGCGACAAATTCAGACAGGAAAAATCAGTATAAATCCTTAGAAAATTATCCCCCAGTGTCTCCATCTGCTGGCGGTATTGAATAAGCATTGCTGCACTGATGGGGTATGCATTAGACGAAAAAAAAGAAGAAAAAGAAGAATAATACGCCCAGAAAAGAGGCGAAAAGGAGAAAAACGTAAAAAAACGTGAAAAAAAAGTAAGAGGAAGAGAAGGGAAAAAAAGGTGGAAATGGGTTTAAAAGTGATTTCGGCGGAGAATATATATATATATATATATATATATATATATATATATATATACGCGCACACACACACATATATATAAACGTATTCTCCGTTGAGATATTGCAGCCGCTGCTGTGTCCAGGCCCAGGAGCCTTAGCACTGTGCTGTGATGTCACTCAATACCACTGACATCACTAGGTGTAAACAACATCTCTCCTTTGCTGTGTATGTGACTATGGAGCTGTTTGGTGATGTCGTCTATTATGGCCTTCATAGAAGCAACAGGAGATTGTTGCATCCATCTAGAACCCTCAGAACTACAGTGCTATGATGTCACTCACTTCCACAGGCCTTGCAGAGTGTAAACAACAACAACCCAGCTTTGTTGTGTATGTAACCATAGGGATTTGTGATGTCACCTAGAACCTTCACAGCAGCGACAGCTTTATGAGGAGCATCAGCACTGCTCTGCCTGAGCAGAACCATCACCGCCATAGGTTGTCAAATAACCCGGATTTAACCCACACAGGTAAGTCCAATGGGGTGCAGGCATGTCCTCTATGCTTACAGCTTCCCGTGGGTGTTGGTTTGATACCGTTTGGGGACAGCCAAGGAGGCATCTGCAGGCAACAAAGGTAGGTGTGTGCTTGTGTGTGTGTTTCCTATGCAGATCCTAAGCCCAGTGTCACATGCAAGTAGGAGGAGTAAGAAGGGTTCCTGGCAAATCCGGGTTATGGATTGCATTTAAAAAGGCCCCGTGGGAGTGCAATGGGCCCCTGTCTTGCTGCTTAGCAATAATGGTATGGGTTTAGGTTCTGCTGTGTGTACTGGTGGTTGACTGCCCCCCAGCCCAGAGTGTGCATGGAAAATTGTCTGGCAACCTCCCTGACAGCAAGCAGTGATAGTGCCCATGAAGGGGACCTTGTTGGGCCCGCCCCTTTCACGGTTATCGCTTCTCGGCCTTTTGGCTAAGATCAAGTGTAGTATCTGTTCTTATCAGTTTAATATCTGATACGTCCCCTATCTGGGGACCATATATTAAATGGATTTTTGAGAACGGGGGCCGATTTCGAAGCTTGCTTCCGTCGCCCTATGCATTGACCCGATATGGCAGTATCTTCGGGTACAGTGCACCACCCCCTTACAGGGTTAAAAAGAAAGATTCCTACTTTCATTGCTACCTGCTTGCTGGCTAGCCAGCTAGCCAGCCCTGTGGGCCTTGCTGCTGCAGCCAAAAAACAAAAGGTGGTGCTGCTGCTGCTGCTTCTGCTGCTTCTGCTTGTGTCTGGCCGCTGTTGGAGCGTCCAGGCACAGGACTTCTGCTGCTGCTGACTAAATGGCCTCCTTAATTGGATCATTTGAGTAGCCAGCACACCTGTGCAGGTAGGGCATGACATGATAGGCAGCTGCCTTGATAGCGGGTGGGTGCTGAATGTTCCTAATTGACAAAATAAGATTAATGCTTATGAAGAAATATAAAATCTCATCCCTTCCCCAATATCGCGCCACACCCCTACCCCTTAATTCCCTGGTTGAACTTGATGGACATATGTCTTTTTTCGACCGTACTAACTATGTAACTATGTAACATAACATGGGGGGGGGGGGGGGGGTCTCCTGGCTGTTCACACAGGTGTGTCATTGCTGTACATTGACCATGCATTGCTTCTGTGGTATTGCAAAGGCAAAGACAAATGCTTCCAGCCATCCATTGCACTAATGGATTGGTCATCAGCTGGCTGTCTATGTCCCGCATCAATATAGACCAAAGTACAGAGGGTTAGGCTATGCTATTGTGCACCTACCTGATGCATCAGAAGGTGCGAGGCCCTTGCTAAATTCTGTGCACAGACTTTGAGATCTATACTTTAGACTGTATCTAAACCTGCTCCAACATGGACTGACATTCTGGCCTACTTTCAGCCGATGCGACTTGTCTGTCGCTGAACAGTCGCTTTTTATGTATTCAGCACCTATGTATAATGTTGTAAAAATGCTCTAGAAGCTAAAGTCGCAGAAATGTCACACATATTTGGCCTGCAACTTTCTGTGCGACAAATTCAGACAGGAAAAATCAGTATAAATCCTTAGAAAATTATCCCCCAGTGTCTCCATCTGCTGGCGGTATTGAATAAGCATTGCTGCACTGATGGGGTATGCATTAGACGAAAAAAAAGAAGAAAAAGAAGAATAATACGCCCAGAAAAGAGGCGAAAAGGAGAAAAACGTAAAAAAACGTGAAAAAAAAGTAAGAGGAAGAGAAGGGAAAAAAAGGTGGAAATGGGTTTAAAAGTGATTTCGGCGGAGAAATATATATATATATATATATATATATATACGCGCACACACACACATATATATAAACGTATTCTCCGTTGAGATATTGCAGCCGCTGCTGTGTCCAGGCCCAGGAGCCTTAGCACTGTGCTGTGATGTCACTCAATACCACTGACATCACTAGGTGTAAACAACATCTCTCCTTTGCTGTGTATGTGACTATGGAGCTGTTTGGTGATGTCGTCTATTATGGCCTTCATAGAAGCAACAGGAGATTGTTGCATCCATCTAGAACCCTCAGAACTACAGTGCTATGATGTCACTCACTTCCACAGGCCTTGCAGAGTGTAAACAACAACAACCCAGCTTTGTTGTGTATGTAACCATAGGGATTTGTGATGTCACCTAGAACCTTCACAGCAGCGACAGCTTTATGAGGAGCATCAGCACTGCTCTGCCTGAGCAGAACCATCACCGCCATAGGTTGTCAAATAACCCGGATTTAACCCACACAGGTAAGTCCAATGGGGTGCAGGCATGTCCTCTATGCTTACAGCTTCCCGTGGGTGTTGGTTTGATACCGTTTGGGGACAGCCAAGGAGGCATCTGCAGGCAACAAAGGTAGGTGTGTGCTTGTGTGTGTGTTTCCTATGCAGATCCTAAGCCCAGTGTCACATGCAAGTAGGAGGAGTAAGAAGGGTTCCTGGCAAATCCGGGTTATGGATTGCATTTAAAAAGGCCCCGTGGGAGTGCAATGGGCCCCTGTCTTGCTGCTTAGCAATAATGGTATGGGTTTAGGTTCTGCTGTGTGTACTGGTGGTTGACTGCCCCCCAGCCCAGAGTGTGCATGGAAAATTGTCTGGCAGCCTCCCTGACAGCAAGCAGTGATAGTGCCCATGAAGGGGACCTTGTTGGGCCCGCCCCTTTCACGGTTATCGCTTCTCGGCCTTTTGGCTAAGATCAAGTGTAGTATCTGTTCTTATCAGTTTAATATCTGATACGTCCCCTATCTGGGGACCATATATTAAATGGATTTTTGAGAACGGGGGCCGATTTCGAAGCTTGCTTCCGTCGCCCTATGCATTGACCCGATATGGCAGTATCTTCGGGTACAGTGCACCACCCCCTTACAGGGTTAAAAAGAAAGATTCCTACTTTCATTGCTACCTGCTTGCTGGCTAGCCAGCTAGCCAGCCCTGTGGGCCTTGCTGCTGCAGCCAAAAAACAAAAGGTGGTGCTGCTGCTGCTGCTGCTGCTTCTGCTGCTTCTGCTTGTGTCTGGCCGCTGTTGGAGCGTCCAGGCACAGGACTTCTGCTGCTGCTGACTAAATGGCCTCCTTAATTGGATCATTTGAGTAGCCAGCACACCTGTGCAGGTAGGGCATGACATGATAGGCAGCTGCCTTGATAGCGGGTGGGTGCTGAATGTTCCTAATTGACAAAATAAGATTAATGCTTATGAAGAAATATAAAATCTCATCCCTTCCCCAATATCGCGCCACACCCCTACCCCTTAATTCCCTGGTTGAACTTGATGGACATATGTCTTTTTTCGACCGTACTAACTATGTAACTATGTAACATAACATGGGGGGGGGGGGGGCTCCTGGCTGTTCACACAGGTGTGTCATTGCTGTACATTGACCATGCATTGCTTCTGTGGTATTGCAAAGGCAAAGACAAATGCTTCCAGCCATCCATTGCACTAATGGATTGGTCATCAGCTGGCTGTCTATGTCCCGCATCAATATAGACCAAAGTACAGAGGGTTAGGCTATGCTATTGTGCACCTACCTGATGCATCAGAAGGTGCGAGGCCCTTGCTAAATTCTGTGCACAGACTTTGAGATCTATACTTTAGACTGTATCTAAACCTGCTCCAACATGGACTGACATTCTGGCCTACTTTCAGCCGATGCGACTTGTCTGTCGCTGAACAGTCGCTTTTTATGTATTCAGCACCTATGTATAATGTTGTAAAAATGCTCTAGAAGCTAAAGTCGCAGAAATGTCACACATATTTGGCCTGCAACTTTCTGTGCGACAAATTCAGACAGGAAAAATCAGTATAAATCCTTAGAAAATTATCCCCCAGTGTCTCCATCTGCTGGCGGTATTGAATAAGCATTGCTGCACTGATGGGGTATGCATTAGACGAAAAAAAAAGAAGAAAAAGAAGAATAATACGCCCAGAAAAGAGGCGAAAAGGAGAAAAACGTAAAAAAACGTGAAAAAAAAGTAAGAGGAAGAGAAGGGAAAAAAAGGTGGAAATGGGTTTAAAAGTGATTTCGGCGGAGATATATATATATATATATATATATATATATATATATATATATATACGCGCACACACACACATATATATAAACGTATTCTCCGTTGAGATATTGCAGCCGCTGCTGTGTCCAGGCCCAGGAGCCTTAGCACTGTGCTGTGATGTCACTCAATACCACTGACATCACTAGGTGTAAACAACATCTCTCCTTTGCTGTGTATGTGACTATGGAGCTGTTTGGTGATGTCGTCTATTATGGCCTTCATAGAAGCAACAGGAGATTGTTGCATCCATCTAGAACCCTCAGAACTACAGTGCTATGATGTCACTCACTTCCACAGGCCTTGCAGAGTGTAAACAACAACAACCCAGCTTTGTTGTGTATGTAACCATAGGGATTTGTGATGTCACCTAGAACCTTCACAGCAGCGACAGCTTTATGAGGAGCATCAGCACTGCTCTGCCTGAGCAGAACCATCACCGCCATAGGTTGTCAAATAACCCGGATTTAACCCACACAGGTAAGTCCAATGGGGTGCAGGCATGTCCTCTATGCTTACAGCTTCCCGTGGGTGTTGGTTTGATACCGTTTGGGGACAGCCAAGGAGGCATCTGCAGGCAACAAAGGTAGGTGTGTGCTTGTGTGTGTGTTTCCTATGCAGATCCTAAGCCCAGTGTCACATGCAAGTAGGAGGAGTAAGAAGGGTTCCTGGCAAATCCGGGTTATGGATTGCATTTAAAAAGGCCCCGTGGGAGTGCAATGGGCCCCTGTCTTGCTGCTTAGCAATAATGGTATGGGTTTAGGTTCTGCTGTGTGTACTGGTGGTTGACTGCCCCCCAGCCCAGAGTGTGCATGGAAAATTGTCTGGCAGCCTCCCTGACAGCAAGCAGTGATAGTGCCCATGAAGGGGACCTTGTTGGGCCCGCCCCTTTCACGGTTATCGCTTCTCGGCCTTTTGGCTAAGATCAAGTGTAGTATCTGTTCTTATCAGTTTAATATCTGATACGTCCCCTATCTGGGGACCATATATTAAATGGATTTTTGAGAACGGGGGCCGATTTCGAAGCTTGCTTCCGTCGCCCTATGCATTGACCCGATATGGCAGTATCTTCGGGTACAGTGCACCACCCCCTTACAGGGTTAAAAAGAAAGATTCCTACTTTCATTGCTACCTGCTTGCTGGCTAGCCAGCTAGCCAGCCCTGTGGGCCTTGCTGCTGCAGCCAAAAAACAAAAGGTGGTGCTGCTGCTGCTGCTTCTGCTGCTTCTGCTTGTGTCTGGCCGCTGTTGGAGCGTCCAGGCACAGGACTTCTGCTGCTGCTGACTAAATGGCCTCCTTAATTGGATCATTTGAGTAGCCAGCACACCTGTGCAGGTAGGGCATGACATGATAGGCAGCTGCCTTGATAGCGGGTGGGTGCTGAATGTTCCTAATTGACAAAATAAGATTAATGCTTATGAAGAAATATAAAATCTCATCCCTTCCCCAATATCGCGCCACACCCCTACCCCTTAATTCCCTGGTTGAACTTGATGGACATATGTCTTTTTTCGACCGTACTAACTATGTAACTATGTAACATAACATGGGGGGGGGGGGGGGGTCTCCTGGCTGTTCACACAGGTGTGTCATTGCTGTACATTGACCATGCATTGCTTCTGTGGTATTGCAAAGGCAAAGACAAATGCTTCCAGCCATCCATTGCACTAATGGATTGGTCATCAGCTGGCTGTCTATGTCCCGCATCAATATAGACCAAAGTACAGAGGGTTAGGCTATGCTATTGTGCACCTACCTGATGCATCAGAAGGTGCGAGGCCCTTGCTAAATTCTGTGCACAGACTTTGAGATCTATACTTTAGACTGTATCTAAACCTGCTCCAACATGGACTGACATTCTGGCCTACTTTCAGCCGATGCGACTTGTCTGTCGCTGAACAGTCGCTTTTTATGTATTCAGCACCTATGTATAATGTTGTAAAAATGCTCTAGAAGCTAAAGTCGCAGAAATGTCACACATATTTGGCCTGCAACTTTCTGTGCGACAAATTCAGACAGGAAAAATCAGTATAAATCCTTAGAAAATTATCCCCCAGTGTCTCCATCTGCTGGCGGTATTGAATAAGCATTGCTGCACTGATGGGGTATGCATTAGACGAAAAAAAAGAAGAAAAAGAAGAATAATACGCCCAGAAAAGAGGCGAAAAGGAGAAAAACGTAAAAAAACGTGAAAAAAAAGTAAGAGGAAGAGAAGGGAAAAAAAGGTGGAAATGGGTTTAAAAGTGATTTCGGCGGAGATATATATATATATATATATATATATATATATATATATATATATACGCGCACACACACACATATATATAAACGTATTCTCCGTTGAGATATTGCAGCCGCTGCTGTGTCCAGGCCCAGGAGCCTTAGCACTGTGCTGTGATGTCACTCAATACCACTGACATCACTAGGTGTAAACAACATCTCTCCTTTGCTGTGTATGTGACTATGGAGCTGTTTGGTGATGTCGTCTATTATGGCCTTCATAGAAGCAACAGGAGATTGTTGCATCCATCTAGAACCCTCAGAACTACAGTGCTATGATGTCACTCACTTCCACAGGCCTTGCAGAGTGTAAACAACAACAACCCAGCTTTGTTGTGTATGTAACCATAGGGATTTGTGATGTCACCTAGAACCTTCACAGCAGCGACAGCTTTATGAGGAGCATCAGCACTGCTCTGCCTGAGCAGAACCATCACCGCCATAGGTTGTCAAATAACCCGGATTTAACCCACACAGGTAAGTCCAATGGGGTGCAGGCATGTCCTCTATGCTTACAGCTTCCCGTGGGTGTTGGTTTGATACCGTTTGGGGACAGCCAAGGAGGCATCTGCAGGCAACAAAGGTAGGTGTGTGCTTGTGTGTGTGTTTCCTATGCAGATCCTAAGCCCAGTGTCACATGCAAGTAGGAGGAGTAAGAAGGGTTCCTGGCAAATCCGGGTTATGGATTGCATTTAAAAAGGCCCCGTGGGAGTGCAATGGGCCCCTGTCTTGCTGCTTAGCAATAATGGTATGGGTTTAGGTTCTGCTGTGTGTACTGGTGGTTGACTGCCCCCCAGCCCAGAGTGTGCATGGAAAATTGTCTGGCAACCTCCCTGACAGCAAGCAGTGATAGTGCCCATGAAGGGGACCTTGTTGGGCCCGCCCCTTTCACGGTTATCGCTTCTCGGCCTTTTGGCTAAGATCAAGTGTAGTATCTGTTCTTATCAGTTTAATATCTGATACGTCCCCTATCTGGGGACCATATATTAAATGGATTTTTGAGAACGGGGGCCGATTTCGAAGCTTGCTTCCGTCGCCCTATGCATTGACCCGATATGGCAGTATCTTCGGGTACAGTGCACCACCCCCTTACAGGGTTAAAAAGAAAGATTCCTACTTTCATTGCTACCTGCTTGCTGGCTAGCCAGCTAGCCAGCCCTGTGGGCCTTGCTGCTGCAGCCAAAAAACAAAAGGTGGTGCTGCTGCTGCTGCTTCTGCTGCTTCTGCTTGTGTCTGGCCGCTGTTGGAGCGTCCAGGCACAGGACTTCTGCTGCTGCTGACTAAATGGCCTCCTTAATTGGATCATTTGAGTAGCCAGCACACCTGTGCAGGTAGGGCATGACATGATAGGCAGCTGCCTTGATAGCGGGTGGGTGCTGAATGTTCCTAATTGACAAAATAAGATTAATGCTTATGAAGAAATATAAAATCTCATCCCTTCCCCAATATCGCGCCACACCCCTACCCCTTAATTCCCTGGTTGAACTTGATGGACATATGTCTTTTTTCGACCGTACTAACTATGTAACTATGTAACATAACATGGGGGGGGGGGGGGGGGTCTCCTGGCTGTTCACACAGGTGTGTCATTGCTGTACATTGACCATGCATTGCTTCTGTGGTATTGCAAAGGCAAAGACAAATGCTTCCAGCCATCCATTGCACTAATGGATTGGTCATCAGCTGGCTGTCTATGTCCCGCATCAATATAGACCAAAGTACAGAGGGTTAGGCTATGCTATTGTGCACCTACCTGATGCATCAGAAGGTGCGAGGCCCTTGCTAAATTCTGTGCACAGACTTTGAGATCTATACTTTAGACTGTATCTAAACCTGCTCCAACATGGACTGACATTCTGGCCTACTTTCAGCCGATGCGACTTGTCTGTCGCTGAACAGTCGCTTTTTATGTATTCAGCACCTATGTATAATGTTGTAAAAATGCTCTAGAAGCTAAAGTCGCAGAAATGTCACACATATTTGGCCTGCAACTTTCTGTGCGACAAATTCAGACAGGAAAAATCAGTATAAATCCTTAGAAAATTATCCCCCAGTGTCTCCATCTGCTGGCGGTATTGAATAAGCATTGCTGCACTGATGGGGTATGCATTAGACGAAAAAAAAGAAGAAAAAGAAGAATAATACGCCCAGAAAAGAGGCGAAAAGGAGAAAAACGTAAAAAAACGTGAAAAAAAAGTAAGAGGAAGAGAAGGGAAAAAAAGGTGGAAATGGGTTTAAAAGTGATTTCGGCGGAGAAATATATATATATATATATATATATATATACGCGCACACACACACATATATATAAACGTATTCTCCGTTGAGATATTGCAGCCGCTGCTGTGTCCAGGCCCAGGAGCCTTAGCACTGTGCTGTGATGTCACTCAATACCACTGACATCACTAGGTGTAAACAACATCTCTCCTTTGCTGTGTATGTGACTATGGAGCTGTTTGGTGATGTCGTCTATTATGGCCTTCATAGAAGCAACAGGAGATTGTTGCATCCATCTAGAACCCTCAGAACTACAGTGCTATGATGTCACTCACTTCCACAGGCCTTGCAGAGTGTAAACAACAACAACCCAGCTTTGTTGTGTATGTAACCATAGGGATTTGTGATGTCACCTAGAACCTTCACAGCAGCGACAGCTTTATGAGGAGCATCAGCACTGCTCTGCCTGAGCAGAACCATCACCGCCATAGGTTGTCAAATAACCCGGATTTAACCCACACAGGTAAGTCCAATGGGGTGCAGGCATGTCCTCTATGCTTACAGCTTCCCGTGGGTGTTGGTTTGATACCGTTTGGGGACAGCCAAGGAGGCATCTGCAGGCAACAAAGGTAGGTGTGTGCTTGTGTGTGTGTTTCCTATGCAGATCCTAAGCCCAGTGTCACATGCAAGTAGGAGGAGTAAGAAGGGTTCCTGGCAAATCCGGGTTATGGATTGCATTTAAAAAGGCCCCGTGGGAGTGCAATGGGCCCCTGTCTTGCTGCTTAGCAATAATGGTATGGGTTTAGGTTCTGCTGTGTGTACTGGTGGTTGACTGCCCCCCAGCCCAGAGTGTGCATGGAAAATTGTCTGGCAGCCTCCCTGACAGCAAGCAGTGATAGTGCCCATGAAGGGGACCTTGTTGGGCCCGCCCCTTTCACGGTTATCGCTTCTCGGCCTTTTGGCTAAGATCAAGTGTAGTATCTGTTCTTATCAGTTTAATATCTGATACGTCCCCTATCTGGGGACCATATATTAAATGGATTTTTGAGAACGGGGGCCGATTTCGAAGCTTGCTTCCGTCGCCCTATGCATTGACCCGATATGGCAGTATCTTCGGGTACAGTGCACCACCCCCTTACAGGGTTAAAAAGAAAGATTCCTACTTTCATTGCTACCTGCTTGCTGGCTAGCCAGCTAGCCAGCCCTGTGGGCCTTGCTGCTGCAGCCAAAAAACAAAAGGTGGTGCTGCTGCTGCTGCTGCTTCTGCTGCTTCTGCTTGTGTCTGGCCGCTGTTGGAGCGTCCAGGCACAGGACTTCTGCTGCTGCTGACTAAATGGCCTCCTTAATTGGATCATTTGAGTAGCCAGCACACCTGTGCAGGTAGGGCATGACATGATAGGCAGCTGCCTTGATAGCGGGTGGGTGCTGAATGTTCCTAATTGACAAAATAAGATTAATGCTTATGAAGAAATATAAAATCTCATCCCTTCCCCAATATCGCGCCACACCCCTACCCCTTAATTCCCTGGTTGAACTTGATGGACATATGTCTTTTTTCGACCGTACTAACTATGTAACTATGTAACATAACATGGGGGGGGGGGGGGGCTCCTGGCTGTTCACACAGGTGTGTCATTGCTGTACATTGACCATGCATTGCTTCTGTGGTATTGCAAAGGCAAAGACAAATGCTTCCAGCCATCCATTGCACTAATGGATTGGTCATCAGCTGGCTGTCTATGTCCCGCATCAATATAGACCAAAGTACAGAGGGTTAGGCTATGCTATTGTGCACCTACCTGATGCATCAGAAGGTGCGAGGCCCTTGCTAAATTCTGTGCACAGACTTTGAGATCTATACTTTAGACTGTATCTAAACCTGCTCCAACATGGACTGACATTCTGGCCTACTTTCAGCCGATGCGACTTGTCTGTCGCTGAACAGTCGCTTTTTATGTATTCAGCACCTATGTATAATGTTGTAAAAATGCTCTAGAAGCTAAAGTCGCAGAAATGTCACACATATTTGGCCTGCAACTTTCTGTGCGACAAATTCAGACAGGAAAAATCAGTATAAATCCTTAGAAAATTATCCCCCAGTGTCTCCATCTGCTGGCGGTATTGAATAAGCATTGCTGCACTGATGGGGTATGCATTAGACGAAAAAAAAAGAAGAAAAAGAAGAATAATACGCCCAGAAAAGAGGCGAAAAGGAGAAAAACGTAAAAAAACGTGAAAAAAAAGTAAGAGGAAGAGAAGGGAAAAAAAGGTGGAAATGGGTTTAAAAGTGATTTCGGCGGAGAATATATATATATATATATATATATATATATATATATATATATATACGCGCACACACACACATATATATAAACGTATTCTCCGTTGAGATATTGCAGCCGCTGCTGTGTCCAGGCCCAGGAGCCTTAGCACTGTGCTGTGATGTCACTCAATACCACTGACATCACTAGGTGTAAACAACATCTCTCCTTTGCTGTGTATGTGACTATGGAGCTGTTTGGTGATGTCGTCTATTATGGCCTTCATAGAAGCAACAGGAGATTGTTGCATCCATCTAGAACCCTCAGAACTACAGTGCTATGATGTCACTCACTTCCACAGGCCTTGCAGAGTGTAAACAACAACAACCCAGCTTTGTTGTGTATGTAACCATAGGGATTTGTGATGTCACCTAGAACCTTCACAGCAGCGACAGCTTTATGAGGAGCATCAGCACTGCTCTGCCTGAGCAGAACCATCACCGCCATAGGTTGTCAAATAACCCGGATTTAACCCACACAGGTAAGTCCAATGGGGTGCAGGCATGTCCTCTATGCTTACAGCTTCCCGTGGGTGTTGGTTTGATACCGTTTGGGGACAGCCAAGGAGGCATCTGCAGGCAACAAAGGTAGGTGTGTGCTTGTGTGTGTGTTTCCTATGCAGATCCTAAGCCCAGTGTCACATGCAAGTAGGAGGAGTAAGAAGGGTTCCTGGCAAATCCGGGTTATGGATTGCATTTAAAAAGGCCCCGTGGGAGTGCAATGGGCCCCTGTCTTGCTGCTTAGCAATAATGGTATGGGTTTAGGTTCTGCTGTGTGTACTGGTGGTTGACTGCCCCCCAGCCCAGAGTGTGCATGGAAAATTGTCTGGCAGCCTCCCTGACAGCAAGCAGTGATAGTGCCCATGAAGGGGACCTTGTTGGGCCCGCCCCTTTCACGGTTATCGCTTCTCGGCCTTTTGGCTAAGATCAAGTGTAGTATCTGTTCTTATCAGTTTAATATCTGATACGTCCCCTATCTGGGGACCATATATTAAATGGATTTTTGAGAACGGGGGCCGATTTCGAAGCTTGCTTCCGTCGCCCTATGCATTGACCCGATATGGCAGTATCTTCGGGTACAGTGCACCACCCCCTTACAGGGTTAAAAAGAAAGATTCCTACTTTCATTGCTACCTGCTTGCTGGCTAGCCAGCTAGCCAGCCCTGTGGGCCTTGCTGCTGCAGCCAAAAAACAAAAGGTGGTGCTGCTGCTGCTGCTTCTGCTGCTTCTGCTTGTGTCTGGCCGCTGTTGGAGCGTCCAGGCACAGGACTTCTGCTGCTGCTGACTAAATGGCCTCCTTAATTGGATCATTTGAGTAGCCAGCACACCTGTGCAGGTAGGGCATGACATGATAGGCAGCTGCCTTGATAGCGGGTGGGTGCTGAATGTTCCTAATTGACAAAATAAGATTAATGCTTATGAAGAAATATAAAATCTCATCCCTTCCCCAATATCGCGCCACACCCCTACCCCTTAATTCCCTGGTTGAACTTGATGGACATATGTCTTTTTTCGACCGTACTAACTATGTAACTATGTAACATAACATGGGGGGGGGGGGGGGGTCTCCTGGCTGTTCACACAGGTGTGTCATTGCTGTACATTGACCATGCATTGCTTCTGTGGTATTGCAAAGGCAAAGACAAATGCTTCCAGCCATCCATTGCACTAATGGATTGGTCATCAGCTGGCTGTCTATGTCCCGCATCAATATAGACCAAAGTACAGAGGGTTAGGCTATGCTATTGTGCACCTACCTGATGCATCAGAAGGTGCGAGGCCCTTGCTAAATTCTGTGCACAGACTTTGAGATCTATACTTTAGACTGTATCTAAACCTGCTCCAACATGGACTGACATTCTGGCCTACTTTCAGCCGATGCGACTTGTCTGTCGCTGAACAGTCGCTTTTTATGTATTCAGCACCTATGTATAATGTTGTAAAAATGCTCTAGAAGCTAAAGTCGCAGAAATGTCACACATATTTGGCCTGCAACTTTCTGTGCGACAAATTCAGACAGGAAAAATCAGTATAAATCCTTAGAAAATTATCCCCCAGTGTCTCCATCTGCTGGCGGTATTGAATAAGCATTGCTGCACTGATGGGGTATGCATTAGACGAAAAAAAAGAAGAAAAAGAAGAATAATACGCCCAGAAAAGAGGCGAAAAGGAGAAAAACGTAAAAAAACGTGAAAAAAAAGTAAGAGGAAGAGAAGGGAAAAAAAGGTGGAAATGGGTTTAAAAGTGATTTCGGCGGAGAAATATATATATATATATATATATATATATATATATATATATATATACGCGCACACACACACATATATATAAACGTATTCTCCGTTGAGATATTGCAGCCGCTGCTGTGTCCAGGCCCAGGAGCCTTAGCACTGTGCTGTGATGTCACTCAATACCACTGACATCACTAGGTGTAAACAACATCTCTCCTTTGCTGTGTATGTGACTATGGAGCTGTTTGGTGATGTC
>NW_026608448.1:0-68467 GCF_029499605.1 Hyla sarda
TTAGGTTCTGCTGTGTGTACTGGTGGTTGACTGCCCCCCAGCCCAGAGTGTGCATGGAAAATTGTCTGGCAGCCTCCCTGACAGCAAGCAGTGATAGTGCCCATGAAGGGGACCTTGTTGGGCCCGCCCCTTTCACGGTTATCGCTTCTCGGCCTTTTGGCTAAGATCAAGTGTAGTATCTGTTCTTATCAGTTTAATATCTGATACGTCCCCTATCTGGGGACCATATATTAAATGGATTTTTGAGAACGGGGGCCGATTTCGAAGCTTGCTTCCGTCGCCCTATGCATTGACCCGATATGGCAGTATCTTCGGGTACAGTGCACCACCCCCTTACAGGGTTAAAAAGAAAGATTCCTACTTTCATTGCTACCTGCTTGCTGGCTAGCCAGCTAGCCAGCCCTGTGGGCCTTGCTGCTGCTGCTGCTGCTGCAGCCAAAAAACAAAAGGTGGTGCTGCTGCTGCTTCTGCTTCTGCTTGTGTCTGGCCGCTGTTGGAGCGTCCAGGCACAGGACTTCTGCTGCTGCTGACTAAATGGCCTCCTTAATTGGATCATTTGAGTAGCCAGCACACCTGTGCAGGTAGGGCATGACATGATAGGCAGCTGCCTTGATAGCGGGTGGGTGCTGAATGTTCCTAATTGACAAAATAAGATTAATGCTTATGAAGAAATATAAAATCTCATCCCTTCCCCAATATCGCACCACACCCCTACCCCTTAATTCCCTGGTTGAACTTGATGGACATATGTCTTTTTTCGACCGTACTAACTATGTAACTATGTAACATAACATGGGGGGGGGGGGTCTCCTGGCTGTTCACACAGGTGTGTCATTGCTGTACATTGACCATGCATTGCTTCTGTGGTATTGCAAAGGCAAAGACAAATGCTTCCAGCCATCCATTGCACTAATGGATTGGTCATCAGCTGGCTGTCTATGTCCCGCATCAATATAGACCAAAGTACAGAGGGTTAGGCTATGCTATTGTGCACCTACCTGATGCATCAGAAGGTGCGAGGCCCTTGCTAAATTCTGTGCACAGACTTTGAGATCTATGCTTTAGACTGTATCTAAACCTGCTCCAACATGGACTGACATTCTGGCCTACTTTCAGCCGATGCGACTTGTCTGTCGCTGAACAGTCGCTTTTTATGTATTCAGCACCTATGTATAATGTTGTAAAAATGCTCTAGAAGCTAAAGTCGCAGAAATGTCACACATATTTGGCCTGCAACTTTCTGTGCGACAAATTCAGACAGGAAAAATCAGTATAAATCCTTAGAAAATTATCCCCCAGTGTCTCCATCTGCTGGCGGTATTGAATAAGCATTGCTGCACTGATGGGGTATGCATTAGACGAAAAAAAAGAAGAAAAAGAAGAATAATACGCCCAGAAAAGAGGCGAAAAGGAGAAAAACGTAAAAAAACGTGAAAAAAAAGTAAGAGGAAGAGAAGGGAAAAAAAGGTGGAAATGGGTTTAAAAGTGATTTCGGCGGAGAAATATATATATATATATATATATATATATATATACGCGCACACACACACATATATATAAACGTATTCTCCGTTGAGATATTGCAGCCGCTGCTGTGTCCAGGCCCAGGAGCCTTAGCACTGTGCTGTGATGTCACTCAATACCACTGACATCACTAGGTGTAAACAACATCTCTCCTTTGCTGTGTATGTGACTATGGAGCTGTTTGGTGATGTCGTCTATTATGGCCTTCATAGAAGCAACAGGAGATTGTTGCATCCATCTAGAACCCTCAGAACTACAGTGCTATGATGTCACTCACTTCCACAGGCCTTGCAGAGTGTAAACAACAACAACCCAGCTTTGTTGTGTATGTAACCATAGGGATTTGTGATGTCACCTAGAACCTTCACAGCAGCGACAGCTTTATGAGGAGCATCAGCACTGCTCTGCCTGAGCAGAACCATCACCGCCATAGGTTGTCAAATAACCCGGGTTTAACCCACACAGGTAAGTCCAATGGGGTGCAGGCATGTCCTCTATGCTTACAGCTTCCCGTGGGTGTTGGTTTGATACCGTTTGGGGACAGCCAAGGAGGCATCTGCAGGCAACAAAGGTAGGTGTGTGCTTGTGTGTGTGTTTCCTATGCAGATCCTAAGCCCAGTGTCACATGCAAGTAGGAGGAGTAAGAAGGGTTCCTGGCAAATCCGGGTTATGGATTGCATTTAAAAAGGCCCCGTGGGAGTGCAATGGGCCCCTGTCTTGCTGCTTAGCAATAATGGTATGGGTTTAGGTTCTGCTGTGTGTACTGGTGGTTGACTGCCCCCCAGCCCAGAGTGTGCATGGAAAATTGTCTGGCAGCCTCCCTGACAGCAAGCAGTGATAGTGCCCATGAAGGGGACCTTGTTGGGCCCGCCCCTTTCACGGTTATCGCTTCTCGGCCTTTTGGCTAAGATCAAGTGTAGTATCTGTTCTTATCAGTTTAATATCTGATACGTCCCCTATCTGGGGACCATATATTAAATGGATTTTTGAGAACGGGGGCCGATTTCGAAGCTTGCTTCCGTCGCCCTATGCATTGACCCGATATGGCAGTATCTTCGGGTACAGTGCACCACCCCCTTACAGGGTTAAAAAGAAAGATTCCTACTTTCATTGCTACCTGCTTGCTGGCTAGCCAGCTAGCCAGCCCTGTGGGCCTTGCTGCTGCTGCTGCTGCAGCCAAAAAACAAAAGGTGGTGCTGCTGCTGCTTCTGCTTCTGCTTGTGTCTGGCCGCTGTTGGAGCGTCCAGGCACAGGACTTCTGCTGCTGCTGACTAAATGGCCTCCTTAATTGGATCATTTGAGTAGCCAGCACACCTGTGCAGGTAGGGCATGACATGATAGGCAGCTGCCTTGATAGCGGGTGGGTGCTGAATGTTCCTAATTGACAAAATAAGATTAATGCTTATGAAGAAATATAAAATCTCATCCCTTCCCCAATATCGCGCCACACCCCTACCCCTTAATTCCCTGGTTGAACTTGATGGACATATGTCTTTTTTCGACCGTACTAACTATGTAACTATGTAACATAACATGGGGGGGGGGGGGGTCTCCTGGCTGTTCACACAGGTGTGTCATTGCTGTACATTGACCATGCATTGCTTCTGTGGTATTGCAAAGGCAAAGACAAATGCTTCCAGCCATCCATTGCACTAATGGATTGGTCATCAGCTGGCTGTCTATGTCCCGCATCAATATAGACCAAAGTACAGAGGGTTAGGCTATGCTATTGTGCACCTACCTGATGCATCAGAAGGTGCGAGGCCCTTGCTAAATTCTGTGCACAGACTTTGAGATCTATGCTTTAGACTGTATCTAAACCTGCTCCAACATGGACTGACATTCTGGCCTACTTTCAGCCGATGCGACTTGTCTGTCGCTGAACAGTCGCTTTTTATGTATTCAGCACCTATGTATAATGTTGTAAAAATGCTCTAGAAGCTAAAGTCGCAGAAATGTCACACATATTTGGCCTGCAACTTTCTGTGCGACAAATTCAGACAGGAAAAATCAGTATAAATCCTTAGAAAATTATCCCCCAGTGTCTCCATCTGCTGGCGGTATTGAATAAGCATTGCTGCACTGATGGGGTATGCATTAGACGAAAAAAAAGAAGAAAAAGAAGAATAATACGCCCAGAAAAGAGGCGAAAAGGAGAAAAACGTAAAAAAACGTGAAAAAAAAGTAAGAGGAAGAGAAGGGAAAAAAAGGTGGAAATGGGTTTAAAAGTGATTTCGGCGGAGAAATATATATATATATATATATATATATATATATATATATATATATATACGCGCACACACACACATATATATAAACGTATTCTCCGTTGAGATATTGCAGCCGCTGCTGTGTCCAGGCCCAGGAGCCTTAGCACTGTGCTGTGATGTCACTCAATACCACTGACATCACTAGGTGTAAACAACATCTCTCCTTTGCTGTGTATGTGACTATGGAGCTGTTTGGTGATGTCGTCTATTATGGCCTTCATAGAAGCAACAGGAGATTGTTGCATCCATCTAGAACCCTCAGAACTACAGTGCTATGATGTCACTCACTTCCACAGGCCTTGCAGAGTGTAAACAACAACAACCCAGCTTTGTTGTGTATGTAACCATAGGGATTTGTGATGTCACCTAGAACCTTCACAGCAGCGACAGCTTTATGAGGAGCATCAGCACTGCTCTGCCTGAGCAGAACCATCACCGCCATAGGTTGTCAAATAACCCGGGTTTAACCCACACAGGTAAGTCCAATGGGGTGCAGGCATGTCCTCTATGCTTACAGCTTCCCGTGGGTGTTGGTTTGATACCGTTTGGGGACAGCCAAGGAGGCATCTGCAGGCAACAAAGGTAGGTGTGTGCTTGTGTGTGTGTTTCCTATGCAGATCCTAAGCCCAGTGTCACATGCAAGTAGGAGGAGTAAGAAGGGTTCCTGGCAAATCCGGGTTATGGATTGCATTTAAAAAGGCCCCGTGGGAGTGCAATGGGCCCCTGTCTTGCTGCTTAGCAATAATGGTATGGGTTTAGGTTCTGCTGTGTGTACTGGTGGTTGACTGCCCCCCAGCCCAGAGTGTGCATGGAAAATTGTCTGGCAGCCTCCCTGACAGCAAGCAGTGATAGTGCCCATGAAATGGACCTTGTTGGGCCCGCCCCTTTCACGGTTATCGCTTCTCGGCCTTTTGGCTAAGATCAAGTGTAGTATCTGCTCACTTGGTCTGGTCGGAAGGTGTCTGTGGTACCCCGCTTCTCGGCCTTGGGGGATTGTCTCTCCTTACGGAGGGACTTCACCCCCTTGCTGCTATTGGGGAGCGGGCTTAGTCCACGGACAACGGGTTGCGATCCCCCTGTCTCTGGGACCTTGTGTCTCAGAAGGCATTTTCGGTACGTTGAGCGTTACCTGTAGCTTCGGAAGCACCTAGGGTACCCCCGACCTCTGCCTTGGATAAGGGTTCCGCTTTTATAGCGGGATTCCGAGCCCCTGCTGCTATTGGGGAAGGGGCTTAGTCCCTGGGTGTGGAAGATGCCGTTCTCCTGGGCTTTCCCCTCTGGGGAAATGTCGATGCGAAATACCATCCGCATAGAGGTGTCGGAGAGCCATCGTCAGTTGAAGAACCTCCGCTTCATTGCGGAGGTGATTCTTCTTGACTACTTCCGCCTCAATAGGGAGGACATCCTGTGTCTAAATGACCAGGAAAGCCGTGGCCTGTATACCGTCACCTTCACGGCCACGGCGTGTTGCGATAACATCTATGCAACCTTGTCTGGTGCGGACCAGAGGGACGATCGACTCGACGGTCTTTCGTTCCAGTTCCTCTATGGTGAGGAACATATACCGTTGGTGGTGGCTATGCACAGCCCTCATGTGACCACGGAGGATATAGCCACTTTTCTTCGGCGATACTGCGAAGAGGTGCGATTCGCAAACAAAATCTTGAACTCCGTGCGGTTCTGGAACGGCAAGAGGAAGTTCTGGGTCAAGCTCCGTAAGGATCCCGGTGGTATTGGGGGTCTTTGCCATCCGCCCCCAAATTTTGCCATCGGGAGAGTTCGGGGCTTCCTGTTCTATCCTCAAATGCCTATGTATTGCCGAAATTGCTTGAGGTTTGGCCACACCCAGGAGACCTGCGGCGCGGAGCGTGTGATTCGCTGCAATAGGTGTGGCCAAGAAGGTCACATAGCCTCAAGATGTAGCCATACGATAAGGTGCAACCTCTGCGGAGAGGAAAATCACGATTTTAATTCCTGTCCCCATAAAGCAAAAACTACGATGGGTGGGTCAAGGCTGGGCCCACCCAAAGAGGGGACAGGACAAAAGACGTCCTTTTTTAAGATGCCCAAACCCCAGATGGCAGGTACTGATGGGTCCAGGCCCAAGACCTCTGGTGCTCCATCGGGGGGCCCACCGGTGGTAGTGCTAGGGGGAGGCCATGGGGATTCCACGAAGCCCGGGCGGGTAATCGAGTTTACTGCCCGGGAAATTGAAAGACGTCGATCGACTTCCTACCTGGCTCAAGAGCCCGCCGAAACTTCTGAAGGGGGCTCACCTGTGGCGGGTGGCAGCCGACGGGCCTCGGTGGGGGCAAAGGTGGACCCAAAATTGCAGCATAAGCCAGGTACTGGCTTGGCCCAGGGTCGCCCTGCTCCGGACGAAGAGGCCCCGGTGAAAGCCCGCCGGAAGGGGAGCCAGGTGGCCAGGTCTGAGCCCGGTCCTGTTACTCCGCCTATACAGGACAGGGCCAAGAAGACAAGTGGCGCCAAACCAGGGTTTGCTGCCCCGCCAGCAGTAGACCCGGTGGGTAAAACTGGCCATCGTCGATCGATGGGGAAGTTGGAGCAACAGTCCTCAGCAACGCTTGCTGGGGAACAAGCGATGAAAACTTCCCAAGGTAGCGGCAAAGGTTCCGGAAAAGAGGCCTCACAGGCCCCTGTGCAGCAGTTCCAGTCGTCAAATGATGAAAGAAGACGCAGATCCATCAGCCGGGGGCCAGAGATTACATCGAGTGAGAGCAACACAGAGGATATGGACAGCAGTGTGACATTTAAAAGACAAAGAGAAGAAGAAGAGGAAGACATTCAAAGGAAAGCGGCGTGCCGTAGTTCGGACGAGAGCGAGCTCAGGGTCGGGGCATCATCGATCTCAAGCTCCGACCCTCAGAACATCAAGGAGCTGATGACCCCGCAGGCGGGGGATGACGGTACGCAGCTTATTATTGACTTTGATTCTCCAAGCACTGACTCTCCATAAACTATGCCTATCCCTGTAAAAATTGCCTCACTCAATGTGAGGTCCTTAAAGAGCCCTGATCGCAGGGCTGCTTTATTTTCTTATCTAGAGACATGTGACTTTGACCTTTGCCTGCTACAAGAATGTGGAATCCCTAGTAAAATGGACTATAAAGACTTAAAAGAAGACTGGAAGCTGGGCCCATCCATATGGTCCGGTGCAAATGACTGTCGTTCTGTGGGTGTTGGGCTGCTCTGCCGAGGCCAGTCCTTTTCTATTCATACAGTAACTGAGATTGTGCCTGGCAGAGCTCTTTTAATTCATCTATATTTTAATGGACTTTTAATTCGTGTTTTAAATGTGTATGCCCCTCCTGATAAACAGGATCGGGCAGAACTATTTGAAATTTTACCACTGTTTTGTGTTGGGTCTTCTCCCCTGCTGGTGGGAGGTGATTTTAACTGCATACGTGATGGGGAACACCGGCAGGGTGGGGATATTAATCGTAAAGACCGCACTTCTTACCTGCTTAAAAATTTTATTGATGATTTTAATTTGAAAGATTGCTGGAAGGATCTCTTGCCGGAGGACCCGGGCGCCACATGGTCCAATGGAAGAGTGAGCTCCAGAATCGATTTTATTTTTTCCTCTAGAGCTTTTAAACCCCTGAAATGCACGCTCGAGCAGAATATCTTCTCTGATCATAAGCTCCTCTTGGTGGGCCTGGAGCTAGAGGGGGAGCAAAAAGCAAAAAGGGGCCTCTGGAGATTAAACACCACACTCCTAGAGGACCCTGAGATAAAAGAGGAGTTTGTGCGGACCTACCAGTGCTGGCAATCACAAAGAAAACCCCACGAGCCTATGCTGCACTGGTGGGAGGGCACCAAATCTAAAATCAGATTTTTTTTTATCAAAGCAGGTAAGAAGAAGGCAAAAATGGAAAAGCAGTGGTTTTATGTTCTTAACATGCGTTTAAATGTACTTTTTAAATTGAAAGAAGCTGGTATGGATGTAGAAAATGATATTTTAAACCTTAAAACTGAAATAAAACATGCCATAGAAAAGAAAGGGAAACAAATCATTTTTAACTCACATGTGCAGCACCTGGAGGAGGGCGAGAAATGTTCCCGTTTCTTTTTTAAAAAAGTGATGAATAGGAGGGATATCATCCAAAACCTTGAGGGTGAATCCACTCCAAAAGGCATGTTAGATGCAGTTTTTAACTTCTACCAGCTTCTTTTTAATAAGAAAGATCTTAATCCATCCTTTTTAGAACATGTTCTTAATTCCCTTGATTTTAAGCTAGATGTTTTAGACCAGGAGGTTTTATCCCGTGATCTTAACTTAGTTGAACTTTTATTTGTTTTTAAAAGTTTTTCTAGTGGGAAGGCCCCTGGGGAAGATGGTTTACCCATCGAATTTTATTTAGCTTTTTGGGATATTTTAAAGGATGATATGGTTTTATTGTATAAAGAAACTTTTATTGTTAATGAACTTCCCCCTTCCTGGAGGAGGGGGATTGTATCATTACTTTTTAAAAAAGGTGAAAAGGATATGCTAAAAAATTGGCGCCCCATTACACTTTTAAATGTCGATTATAAAGTTTTAGCCAAGTTATTAGCTGTCCGTTTTAAACCTTTTATTCATAAATTAATTCACCCAAATCAGGTTTGTGGGGTACCTGGAAGGTCTATAGCTGAATCCCTAAATATTTTAAGAGATGTTTTATGGTATTTTAAGGATAGAAATCAAACTGTAGCAATTTTATCCTTAGACTTTGAAAAAGCCTTTGATAGGGTCTCCCATGAATACCTGTTTTTAGTTCTTAAAAAGATGGCAGTGCCTGAAACGATTTTAAGCCGAATCATGCTTTTATACCGATCCTGTTTTAGTCAAGTCTCTGTTAATGGCTTTTTAACCAGCGGTGTTCCTCTTTTATCAGGTGTCAAACAGGGCTGCCCCCTGTCCCCACTCCTTTTTATTTGCGCAATCGAACCACTGATGGCCCTCCTCAGAAAAGACTGGGTAGTAAGAGGCGTACCGATACCTGGTGGAGGAGGGACCCATCTAAAGGTGTTGGGGTACATGGATGATGTCACCATACTGTGCCCGGACTCTCCATCGATGAGGGGGGCATTGAGGAACACCAGCTATTTCTGCGAGGTCTCTGGTTTTAAGCTAAACACAGATAAATGTGACTGTTTTTATATTGGCTCCTGGGATTCATCCATCACCCCAGGAGTCACAATGCAACAGGATCAAATTAAAGTTTTAGGTATTGTTTTTAACCAGGTCAATGATGGGAGCCCTAACTGGGATTCAGCTATAGCTAAGATGGAGAAGAAGATTTTAATGTGGAATCTTAGAAACCTTACCATGGAGGGGAAGATTTTAATAATAAAGATGGTTTTACTCCCTATTATGCTATACATTGCCATGGTATTTCCTCCATCTATTTTATACATTAAAAAAGTAACTAGAATTGTTTTTACCTTTTTATGGGGTTCAAAAATGGAGAAATTAAAGCGTGATTTTATGTACAAAAGTAAAGATAATGGCGGGAAAGATGTTCCTAACCTTTTTACTTTCTTTTACATAAAGTATTTCTGTTTCTGTTTTAAAATTATTAAATCCGATGGCATTTTTAGCTGCTTTTTAAGGTACGCTGCGGGCATGGTTTTTAAAAGATGGTTGCGCATCCCTCTGAACGCTCCGGTGCTTCTGTGTCCCCCAAAACATTATGTGGTGTTGGAAAAGACAGTCAGGCTCCTAGGTCTCCAAGATTTGGAGCCTGACATACTGGGGGACCAGAGAAAGGTATCAAAGGTCCTCAGGCGGAGTGAGGTTACCCTGGCAGTGTCCAATTTCACACAGGCAAGATCCAAAAAGGTATGGCGGAACGTGTACGGGAAGTTTCTGGCGAATGTACACAGGGATCTTGCCTGGGCAATCATCCACCAGTGCCTCCCTACTCGTGAGTTCCAGCACAGGCGAGGACTGGTGGCGAGAGCCAAGTGCCCGAGAGATGGCTGTGGAGTGGACGAAACGGTGCTGCACATATTTTGGAACTGCCCTTTTGCACGGGAGCTTTGGAGGAAGGTAGGCCCACTTTTGAAGTGGGCCTGCGGCCTAAAAGATTTTAATCACGAATGTGTCTTTTACGGTCTTTTTAACTGCCCCAATTTTAAACAGCAGATGATCTGCTGGATGATTATTAATTGTTTTAAAAATGCCATCTGGAAAGTTAGGAACATCTTACTTTTTAAACATGATTTTATTGATGTTAAAAACTGTATAAAGCTGGCCCTGAGTGAGATGTACATCTATTACCTAAGAGACAAGAAACAGTTGGGGGCCAGCGAGGCAGCATCCATGTGGTGTCTGCCTCTATGGAACGAAATAACAGTATAATCAGTTTTTATGATATTTGTATAATGTTTTATCCTGCCATTTTTATTTTTTCTCCTTTTATTACTGGTTTCATTATTTGTATTTTAAAACTTTTGTGAACCTTTTATTATTTTGCATTTTAAATTTTGTATGGTTTCTTATTTATTCAATAAAATTTTGTTGAAACCTTATCTGTTCTTATCAGTTTAATATCTGATACGTCCCCTATCTGGGGACCATATATTAAATGGATTTTTGAGAACGGGGGCCGATTTCGAAGCTTGCTTCCGTCGCCCTATGCATTGACCCGATATGGCAGTATCTTCGGGTACAGTGCACCACCCCCTTACAGGGTTAAAAAGAAAGATTCCTACTTTCATTGCTACCTGCTTGCTGGCTAGCCAGCTAGCCAGCCCTGTGGGCCTTGCTGCTGCTGCTGCTGCAGCCAAAAAACAAAAGGTGGTGCTGCTGCTGCTTCTGCTTCTGCTTGTGTCTGGCCGCTGTTGGAGCGTCCAGGCACAGGACTTCTGCTGCTGCTGACTAAATGGCCTCCTTAATTGGATCATTTGAGTAGCCAGCACACCTGTGCAGGTAGGGCATGACATGATAGGCAGCTGCCTTGATAGCGGGTGGGTGCTGAATGTTCCTAATTGACAAAATAAGATTAATGCTTATGAAGAAATATAAAATCTCATCCCTTCCCCAATATCGCGCCACACCCCTACCCCTTAATTCCCTGGTTGAACTTGATGGACATATGTCTTTTTTCGACCGTACTAACTATGTAACTATGTAACATAACATGGGGGGGGGGGTCTCCTGGCTGTTCACACAGGTGTGTCATTGCTGTACATTGACCATGCATTGCTTCTGTGGTATTGCAAAGGCAAAGACAAATGCTTCCAGCCATCCATTGCACTAATGGATTGGTCATCAGCTGGCTGTCTATGTCCCGCATCAATATAGACCAAAGTACAGAGGGTTAGGCTATGCTATTGTGCACCTACCTGATGCATCAGAAGGTGCGAGGCCCTTGCTAAATTCTGTGCACAGACTTTGAGATCTATGCTTTAGACTGTATCTAAACCTGCTCCAACATGGACTGACATTCTGGCCTACTTTCAGCCGATGCGACTTGTCTGTCGCTGAACAGTCGCTTTTTATGTATTCAGCACCTATGTATAATGTTGTAAAAATGCTCTAGAAGCTAAAGTCGCAGAAATGTCACACATATTTGGCCTGCAACTTTCTGTGCGACAAATTCAGACAGGAAAAATCAGTATAAATCCTTAGAAAATTATCCCCCAGTGTCTCCATCTGCTGGCGGTATTGAATAAGCATTGCTGCACTGATGGGGTATGCATTAGACGAAAAAAAAGAAGAAAAAGAAGAATAATACGCCCAGAAAAGAGGCGAAAAGGAGAAAAACGTAAAAAAACGTGAAAAAAAAGTAAGAGGAAGAGAAGGGAAAAAAAGGTGGAAATGGGTTTAAAAGTGATTTCGGCGGAGAAATATATATATATATATATATATATATATATATATATATATATACGCGCACACACACACATATATATAAACGTATTCTCCGTTGAGATATTGCAGCCGCTGCTGTGTCCAGGCCCAGGAGCCTTAGCACTGTGCTGTGATGTCACTCAATACCACTGACATCACTAGGTGTAAACAACATCTCTCCTTTGCTGTGTATGTGACTATGGAGCTGTTTGGTGATGTCGTCTATTATGGCCTTCATAGAAGCAACAGGAGATTGTTGCATCCATCTAGAACCCTCAGAACTACAGTGCTATGATGTCACTCACTTCCACAGGCCTTGCAGAGTGTAAACAACAACAACCCAGCTTTGTTGTGTATGTAACCATAGGGATTTGTGATGTCACCTAGAACCTTCACAGCAGCGACAGCTTTATGAGGAGCATCAGCACTGCTCTGCCTGAGCAGAACCATCACCGCCATAGGTTGTCAAATAACCCGGGTTTAACCCACACAGGTAAGTCCAATGGGGTGCAGGCATGTCCTCTATGCTTACAGCTTCCCGTGGGTGTTGGTTTGATACCGTTTGGGGACAGCCAAGGAGGCATCTGCAGGCAACAAAGGTAGGTGTGTGCTTGTGTGTGTGTTTCCTATGCAGATCCTAAGCCCAGTGTCACATGCAAGTAGGAGGAGTAAGAAGGGTTCCTGGCAAATCCGGGTTATGGATTGCATTTAAAAAGGCCCCGTGGGAGTGCAATGGGCCCCTGTCTTGCTGCTTAGCAATAATGGTATGGGTTTAGGTTCTGCTGTGTGTACTGGTGGTTGACTGCCCCCCAGCCCAGAGTGTGCATGGAAAATTGTCTGGCAGCCTCCCTGACAGCAAGCAGTGATAGTGCCCATGAAGGGGACCTTGTTGGGCCCGCCCCTTTCACGGTTATCGCTTCTCGGCCTTTTGGCTAAGATCAAGTGTAGTATCTGTTCTTATCAGTTTAATATCTGATACGTCCCCTATCTGGGGACCATATATTAAATGGATTTTTGAGAACGGGGGCCGATTTCGAAGCTTGCTTCCGTCGCCCTATGCATTGACCCGATATGGCAGTATCTTCGGGTACAGTGCACCACCCCCTTACAGGGTTAAAAAGAAAGATTCCTACTTTCATTGCTACCTGCTTGCTGGCTAGCCAGCTAGCCAGCCCTGTGGGCCTTGCTGCTGCTGCTGCTGCAGCCAAAAAACAAAAGGTGGTGCTGCTGCTGCTTCTGCTTCTGCTTGTGTCTGGCCGCTGTTGGAGCGTCCAGGCACAGGACTTCTGCTGCTGCTGACTAAATGGCCTCCTTAATTGGATCATTTGAGTAGCCAGCACACCTGTGCAGGTAGGGCATGACATGATAGGCAGCTGCCTTGATAGCGGGTGGGTGCTGAATGTTCCTAATTGACAAAATAAGATTAATGCTTATGAAGAAATATAAAATCTCATCCCTTCCCCAATATCGCGCCACACCCCTACCCCTTAATTCCCTGGTTGAACTTGATGGACATATGTCTTTTTTCGACCGTACTAACTATGTAACTATGTAACATAACATGGGGGGGGGGGGTCTCCTGGCTGTTCACACAGGTGTGTCATTGCTGTACATTGACCATGCATTGCTTCTGTGGTATTGCAAAGGCAAAGACAAATGCTTCCAGCCATCCATTGCACTAATGGATTGGTCATCAGCTGGCTGTCTATGTCCCGCATCAATATAGACCAAAGTACAGAGGGTTAGGCTATGCTATTGTGCACCTACCTGATGCATCAGAAGGTGCGAGGCCCTTGCTAAATTCTGTGCACAGACTTTGAGATCTATGCTTTAGACTGTATCTAAACCTGCTCCAACATGGACTGACATTCTGGCCTACTTTCAGCCGATGCGACTTGTCTGTCGCTGAACAGTCGCTTTTTATGTATTCAGCACCTATGTATAATGTTGTAAAAATGCTCTAGAAGCTAAAGTCGCAGAAATGTCACACATATTTGGCCTGCAACTTTCTGTGCGACAAATTCAGACAGGAAAAATCAGTATAAATCCTTAGAAAATTATCCCCCAGTGTCTCCATCTGCTGGCGGTATTGAATAAGCATTGCTGCACTGATGGGGTATGCATTAGACGAAAAAAAAGAAGAAAAAGAAGAATAATACGCCCAGAAAAGAGGCGAAAAGGAGAAAAACGTAAAAAAACGTGAAAAAAAAGTAAGAGGAAGAGAAGGGAAAAAAAGGTGGAAATGGGTTTAAAAGTGATTTCGGCGGAGAAATATATATATATATATATATATATATATATATATATATATATATATACGCGCACACACACACATATATATAAACGTATTCTCCGTTGAGATATTGCAGCCGCTGCTGTGTCCAGGCCCAGGAGCCTTAGCACTGTGCTGTGATGTCACTCAATACCACTGACATCACTAGGTGTAAACAACATCTCTCCTTTGCTGTGTATGTGACTATGGAGCTGTTTGGTGATGTCGTCTATTATGGCCTTCATAGAAGCAACAGGAGATTGTTGCATCCATCTAGAACCCTCAGAACTACAGTGCTATGATGTCACTCACTTCCACAGGCCTTGCAGAGTGTAAACAACAACAACCCAGCTTTGTTGTGTATGTAACCATAGGGATTTGTGATGTCACCTAGAACCTTCACAGCAGCGACAGCTTTATGAGGAGCATCAGCACTGCTCTGCCTGAGCAGAACCATCACCGCCATAGGTTGTCAAATAACCCGGGTTTAACCCACACAGGTAAGTCCAATGGGGTGCAGGCATGTCCTCTATGCTTACAGCTTCCCGTGGGTGTTGGTTTGATACCGTTTGGGGACAGCCAAGGAGGCATCTGCAGGCAACAAAGGTAGGTGTGTGCTTGTGTGTGTGTTTCCTATGCAGATCCTAAGCCCAGTGTCACATGCAAGTAGGAGGAGTAAGAAGGGTTCCTGGCAAATCCGGGTTATGGATTGCATTTAAAAAGGCCCCGTGGGAGTGCAATGGGCCCCTGTCTTGCTGCTTAGCAATAATGGTATGGGTTTAGGTTCTGCTGTGTGTACTGGTGGTTGACTGCCCCCCAGCCCAGAGTGTGCATGGAAAATTGTCTGGCAGCCTCCCTGACAGCAAGCAGTGATAGTGCCCATGAAGGGGACCTTGTTGGGCCCGCCCCTTTCACGGTTATCGCTTCTCGGCCTTTTGGCTAAGATCAAGTGTAGTATCTGTTCTTATCAGTTTAATATCTGATACGTCCCCTATCTGGGGACCATATATTAAATGGATTTTTGAGAACGGGGGCCGATTTCGAAGCTTGCTTCCGTCGCCCTATGCATTGACCCGATATGGCAGTATCTTCGGGTACAGTGCACCACCCCCTTACAGGGTTAAAAAGAAAGATTCCTACTTTCATTGCTACCTGCTTGCTGGCTAGCCAGCTAGCCAGCCCTGTGGGCCTTGCTGCTGCTGCTGCTGCAGCCAAAAAACAAAAGGTGGTGCTGCTGCTGCTTCTGCTTCTGCTTGTGTCTGGCCGCTGTTGGAGCGTCCAGGCACAGGACTTCTGCTGCTGCTGACTAAATGGCCTCCTTAATTGGATCATTTGAGTAGCCAGCACACCTGTGCAGGTAGGGCATGACATGATAGGCAGCTGCCTTGATAGCGGGTGGGTGCTGAATGTTCCTAATTGACAAAATAAGATTAATGCTTATGAAGAAATATAAAATCTCATCCCTTCCCCAATATCGCGCCACACCCCTACCCCTTAATTCCCTGGTTGAACTTGATGGACATATGTCTTTTTTCGACCGTACTAACTATGTAACTATGTAACATAACATGGGGGGGGGGGGGTCTCCTGGCTGTTCACACAGGTGTGTCATTGCTGTACATTGACCATGCATTGCTTCTGTGGTATTGCAAAGGCAAAGACAAATGCTTCCAGCCATCCATTGCACTAATGGATTGGTCATCAGCTGGCTGTCTATGTCCCGCATCAATATAGACCAAAGTACAGAGGGTTAGGCTATGCTATTGTGCACCTACCTGATGCATCAGAAGGTGCGAGGCCCTTGCTAAATTCTGTGCACAGACTTTGAGATCTATGCTTTAGACTGTATCTAAACCTGCTCCAACATGGACTGACATTCTGGCCTACTTTCAGCCGATGCGACTTGTCTGTCGCTGAACAGTCGCTTTTTATGTATTCAGCACCTATGTATAATGTTGTAAAAATGCTCTAGAAGCTAAAGTCGCAGAAATGTCACACATATTTGGCCTGCAACTTTCTGTGCGACAAATTCAGACAGGAAAAATCAGTATAAATCCTTAGAAAATTATCCCCCAGTGTCTCCATCTGCTGGCGGTATTGAATAAGCATTGCTGCACTGATGGGGTATGCATTAGACGAAAAAAAAGAAGAAAAAGAAGAATAATACGCCCAGAAAAGAGGCGAAAAGGAGAAAAACGTAAAAAAACGTGAAAAAAAAGTAAGAGGAAGAGAAGGGAAAAAAAGGTGGAAATGGGTTTAAAAGTGATTTCGGCGGAGAAATATATATATATATATATATATATATATATATATATATATATATACGCGCACACACACACATATATATAAACGTATTCTCCGTTGAGATATTGCAGCCGCTGCTGTGTCCAGGCCCAGGAGCCTTAGCACTGTGCTGTGATGTCACTCAATACCACTGACATCACTAGGTGTAAACAACATCTCTCCTTTGCTGTGTATGTGACTATGGAGCTGTTTGGTGATGTCGTCTATTATGGCCTTCATAGAAGCAACAGGAGATTGTTGCATCCATCTAGAACCCTCAGAACTACAGTGCTATGATGTCACTCACTTCCACAGGCCTTGCAGAGTGTAAACAACAACAACCCAGCTTTGTTGTGTATGTAACCATAGGGATTTGTGATGTCACCTAGAACCTTCACAGCAGCGACAGCTTTATGAGGAGCATCAGCACTGCTCTGCCTGAGCAGAACCATCACCGCCATAGGTTGTCAAATAACCCGGGTTTAACCCACACAGGTAAGTCCAATGGGGTGCAGGCATGTCCTCTATGCTTACAGCTTCCCGTGGGTGTTGGTTTGATACCGTTTGGGGACAGCCAAGGAGGCATCTGCAGGCAACAAAGGTAGGTGTGTGCTTGTGTGTGTGTTTCCTATGCAGATCCTAAGCCCAGTGTCACATGCAAGTAGGAGGAGTAAGAAGGGTTCCTGGCAAATCCGGGTTATGGATTGCATTTAAAAAGGCCCCGTGGGAGTGCAATGGGCCCCTGTCTTGCTGCTTAGCAATAATGGTATGGGTTTAGGTTCTGCTGTGTGTACTGGTGGTTGACTGCCCCCCAGCCCAGAGTGTGCATGGAAAATTGTCTGGCAGCCTCCCTGACAGCAAGCAGTGATAGTGCCCATGAAGGGGACCTTGTTGGGCCCGCCCCTTTCACGGTTATCGCTTCTCGGCCTTTTGGCTAAGATCAAGTGTAGTATCTGTTCTTATCAGTTTAATATCTGATACGTCCCCTATCTGGGGACCATATATTAAATGGATTTTTGAGAACGGGGGCCGATTTCGAAGCTTGCTTCCGTCGCCCTATGCATTGACCCGATATGGCAGTATCTTCGGGTACAGTGCACCACCCCCTTACAGGGTTAAAAAGAAAGATTCCTACTTTCATTGCTACCTGCTTGCTGGCTAGCCAGCTAGCCAGCCCTGTGGGCCTTGCTGCTGCTGCTGCTGCAGCCAAAAAACAAAAGGTGGTGCTGCTGCTGCTTCTGCTTCTGCTTGTGTCTGGCCGCTGTTGGAGCGTCCAGGCACAGGACTTCTGCTGCTGCTGACTAAATGGCCTCCTTAATTGGATCATTTGAGTAGCCAGCACACCTGTGCAGGTAGGGCATGACATGATAGGCAGCTGCCTTGATAGCGGGTGGGTGCTGAATGTTCCTAATTGACAAAATAAGATGAATGCTTATGAAGAAATATAAAATCTCATCCCTTCCCCAATATCGCGCCACACCCCTACCCCTTAATTCCCTGGTTGAACTTGATGGACATATGTCTTTTTTCGACCGTACTAACTATGTAACTATGTAACATAACATGGGGGGGGGGGTCTCCTGGCTGTTCACACAGGTGTGTCATTGCTGTACATTGACCATGCATTGCTTCTGTGGTATTGCAAAGGCAAAGACAAATGCTTCCAGCCATCCATTGCACTAATGGATTGGTCATCAGCTGGCTGTCTATGTCCCGCATCAATATAGACCAAAGTACAGAGGGTTAGGCTATGCTATTGTGCACCTACCTGATGCATCAGAAGGTGCGAGGCCCTTGCTAAATTCTGTGTACAGACTTTGAGATCTATGCTTTAGACTGTATCTAAACCTGCTCCAACATGGACTGACATTCTGGCCTACTTTCAGCCGATGCGACTTGTCTGTCGCTGAACAGTCGCTTTTTATGTATTCAGCACCTATGTATAATGTTGTAAAAATGCTCTAGAAGCTAAAGTCGCAGAAATGTCACACATATTTGGCCTGCAACTTTCTGTGCGACAAATTCAGACAGGAAAAATCAGTATAAATCCTTAGAAAATTATCCCCCAGTGTCTCCATCTGCTGGCGGTATTGAATAAGCATTGCTGCACTGATGGGGTATGCATTAGACGAAAAAAAAGAAGAAAAAGAAGAATAATACGCCCAGAAAAGAGGCGAAAAGGAGAAAAACGTAAAAAAACGTGAAAAAAAAGTAAGAGGAAGAGAAGGGAAAAAAAGGTGGAAATGGGTTTAAAAGTGATTTCGGCGGAGAAATATATATATATATATATATATATATATATATATATATATATATATATACGCGCACACACACACATATATATAAACGTATTCTCCGTTGAGATATTGCAGCCGCTGCTGTGTCCAGGCCCAGGAGCCTTAGCACTGTGCTGTGATGTCACTCAATACCACTGACATCACTAGGTGTAAACAACATCTCTCCTTTGCTGTGTATGTGACTATGGAGCTGTTTGGTGATGTCGTCTATTATGGCCTTCATAGAAGCAACAGGAGATTGTTGCATCCATCTAGAACCCTCAGAACTACAGTGCTATGATGTCACTCACTTCCACAGGCCTTGCAGAGTGTAAACAACAACAACCCAGCTTTGTTGTGTATGTAACCATAGGGATTTGTGATGTCACCTAGAACCTTCACAGCAGCGACAGCTTTATGAGGAGCATCAGCACTGCTCTGCCTGAGCAGAACCATCACCGCCATAGGTTGTCAAATAACCCGGGTTTAACCCACACAGGTAAGTCCAATGGGGTGCAGGCATGTCCTCTATGCTTACAGCTTCCCGTGGGTGTTGGTTTGATACCGTTTGGGGACAGCCAAGGAGGCATCTGCAGGCAACAAAGGGAGGTGTGTGCTTGTGTGTGTGTTTCCTATGCAGATCCTAAGCCCAGTGTCACATGCAAGTAGGAGGAGTAAGAAGGGTTCCTGGCAAATCCGGGTTATGGATTGCATTTAAAAAGGCCCCGTGGGAGTGCAATGGGCCCCTGTCTTGCTGCTTAGCAATAATGGTATGGGTTTAGGTTCTGCTGTGTGTACTGGTGGTTGACTGCCCCCCAGCCCAGAGTGTGCATGGAAAATTGTCTGGCAGCCTCCCTGACAGCAAGCAGTGATAGTGCCCATGAAGGGGACCTTGTTGGGCCCGCCCCTTTCACGGTTATCGCTTCTCGGCCTTTTGGCTAAGATCAAGTGTAGTATCTGTTCTTATCAGTTTAATATCTGATACGTCCCCTATCTGGGGACCATATATTAAATGGATTTTTGAGAACGGGGGCCGATTTCGAAGCTTGCTTCCGTCGCCCTATGCATTGACCCGATATGGCAGTATCTTCGGGTACAGTGCACCACCCCCTTACAGGGTTAAAAAGAAAGATTCCTACTTTCATTGCTACCTGCTTGCTGGCTAGCCAGCTAGCCAGCCCTGTGGGCCTTGCTGCTGCTGCTGCTGCAGCCAAAAAACAAAAGGTGGTGCTGCTGCTGCTTCTGCTTCTGCTTGTGTCTGGCCGCTGTTGGAGCGTCCAGGCACAGGACTTCTGCTGCTGCTGACTAAATGGCCTCCTTAATTGGATCATTTGAGTAGCCAGCACACCTGTGCAGGTAGGGCATGACATGATAGGCAGCTGCCTTGATAGCGGGTGGGTGCTGAATGTTCCTAATTGACAAAATAAGATTAATGCTTATGAAGAAATATAAAATCTCATCCCTTCCCCAATATCGCGCCACACCCCTACCCCTTAATTCCCTGGTTGAACTTGATGGACATATGTCTTTTTTCGACCGTACTAACTATGTAACTATGTAACATAACATGGGGGGGGGGGGGTCTCCTGGCTGTTCACACAGGTGTGTCATTGCTGTACATTGACCATGCATTGCTTCTGTGGTATTGCAAAGGCAAAGACAAATGCTTCCAGCCATCCATTGCACTAATGGATTGGTCATCAGCTGGCTGTCTATGTCCCGCATCAATATAGACCAAAGTACAGAGGGTTAGGCTATGCTATTGTGCACCTACCTGATGCATCAGAAGGTGCGAGGCCCTTGCTAAATTCTGTGCACAGACTTTGAGATCTATGCTTTAGACTGTATCTAAACCTGCTCCAACATGGACTGACATTCTGGCCTACTTTCAGCCGATGCGACTTGTCTGTCGCTGAACAGTCGCTTTTTATGTATTCAGCACCTATGTATAATGTTGTAAAAATGCTCTAGAAGCTAAAGTCGCAGAAATGTCACACATATTTGGCCTGCAACTTTCTGTGCGACAAATTCAGACAGGAAAAATCAGTATAAATCCTTAGAAAATTATCCCCCAGTGTCTCCATCTGCTGGCGGTATTGAATAAGCATTGCTGCACTGATGGGGTATGCATTAGACGAAAAAAAAGAAGAAAAAGAAGAATAATACGCCCAGAAAAGAGGCGAAAAGGAGAAAAACGTAAAAAAACGTGAAAAAAAAGTAAGAGGAAGAGAAGGGAAAAAAAGGTGGAAATGGGTTTAAAAGTGATTTCGGCGGAGAAATTATATATATATATATATATATATATATATATATATATATATATATACGCGCACACACACACATATATATAAACGTATTCTCCGTTGAGATATTGCAGCCGCTGCTGTGTCCAGGCCCAGGAGCCTTAGCACTGTGCTGTGATGTCACTCAATACCACTGACATCACTAGGTGTAAACAACATCTCTCCTTTGCTGTGTATGTGACTATGGAGCTGTTTGGTGATGTCGTCTATTATGGCCTTCATAGAAGCAACAGGAGATTGTTGCATCCATCTAGAACCCTCAGAACTACAGTGCTATGATGTCACTCACTTCCACAGGCCTTGCAGAGTGTAAACAACAACAACCCAGCTTTGTTGTGTATGTAACCATAGGGATTTGTGATGTCACCTAGAACCTTCACAGCAGCGACAGCTTTATGAGGAGCATCAGCACTGCTCTGCCTGAGCAGAACCATCACCGCCATAGGTTGTCAAATAACCCGGGTTTAACCCACACAGGTAAGTCCAATGGGGTGCAGGCATGTCCTCTATGCTTACAGCTTCCCGTGGGTGTTGGTTTGATACCGTTTGGGGACAGCCAAGGAGGCATCTGCAGGCAACAAAGGTAGGTGTGTGCTTGTGTGTGTGTTTCCTATGCAGATCCTAAGCCCAGTGTCACATGCAAGTAGG
Organism: Hyla sarda; assembly: GCF_029499605.1. Lineage (NCBI taxonomy): Eukaryota > Metazoa > Chordata > Amphibia > Anura > Hylidae > Hyla > Hyla sarda. Next base: position 21,438 of record NW_026608448.1, read on the forward strand.
AGGAGTAAGAAGGGTTCCTGGCAAATCCGGGTTATGGATTGCATTTAAAAAGGCCCCGTGGGAGTGCAATGGGCCCCTGTCTTGCTGCTTAGCAATAATGGTATGGGTTTAGGTTCTGCTGTGTGTACTGGTGGTTGACTGCCCCCCAGCCCAGAGTGTGCATGGAAAATTGTCTGGCAGCCTCCCTGACAGCAAGCAGTGATAGTGCCCATGAAGGGGACCTTGTTGGGCCCGCCCCTTTCACGGTTATCGCTTCTCGGCCTTTTGGCTAAGATCAAGTGTAGTATCTGTTCTTATCAGTTTAATATCTGATACGTCCCCTATCTGGGGACCATATATTAAATGGATTTTTGAGAACGGGGGCCGATTTCGAAGCTTGCTTCCGTCGCCCTATGCATTGACCCGATATGGCAGTATCTTCGGGTACAGTGCACCACCCCCTTACAGGGTTAAAAAGAAAGATTCCTACTTTCATTGCTACCTGCTTGCTGGCTAGCCAGCTAGCCAGCCCTGTGGGCCTTGCTGCTGCTGCTGCTGCAGCCAAAAAACAAAAGGTGGTGCTGCTGCTGCTTCTGCTTCTGCTTGTGTCTGGCCGCTGTTGGAGCGTCCAGGCACAGGACTTCTGCTGCTGCTGACTAAATGGCCTCCTTAATTGGATCATTTGAGTAGCCAGCACACCTGTGCAGGTAGGGCATGACATGATAGGCAGCTGCCTTGATAGCGGGTGGGTGCTGAATGTTCCTAATTGACAAAATAAGATTAATGCTTATGAAGAAATATAAAATCTCATCCCTTCCCCAATATCGCGCCACACCCCTACCCCTTAATTCCCTGGTTGAACTTGATGGACATATGTCTTTTTTCGACCGTACTAACTATGTAACTATGTAACATAACATGGGGGGGGGGGGTCTCCTGGCTGTTCACACAGGTGTGTCATTGCTGTACATTGACCATGCATTGCTTCTGTGGTATTGCAAAGGCAAAGACAAATGCTTCCAGCCATCCATTGCACTAATGGATTGGTCATCAGCTGGCTGTCTATGTCCCGCATCAATATAGACCAAAGTACAGAGGGTTAGGCTATGCTATTGTGCACCTACCTGATGCATCAGAAGGTGCGAGGCCTTGCTAAATTCTGTGCACAGACTTTGAGATCTATGCTTTAGACTGTATCTAAACCTGCTCCAACATGGACTGACATTCTGGCCTACTTTCAGCCGATGCGACTTGTCTGTCGCTGAACAGTCGCTTTTTATGTATTCAGCACCTATGTATAATGTTGTAAAAATGCTCTAGAAGCTAAAGTCGCAGAAATGTCACACATATTTGGCCTGCAACTTTCTGTGCGACAAATTCAGACAGGAAAAATCAGTATAAATCCTTAGAAAATTATCCCCCAGTGTCTCCATCTGCTGGCGGTATTGAATAAGCATTGCTGCACTGATGGGGTATGCATTAGACGAAAAAAAAGAAGAAAAAGAAGAATAATACGCCCAGAAAAGAGGCGAAAAGGAGAAAAACGTAAAAAAACGTGAAAAAAAAGTAAGAGGAAGAGAAGGGAAAAAAAGGTGGAAATGGGTTTAAAAGTGATTTCGGCGGAGAAATATATATATATATATATATATATATATATATATATATATATATACGCGCACACACACACATATATATAAACGTATTCTCCGTTGAGATATTGCAGCCGCTGCTGTGTCCAGGCCCAGGAGCCTTAGCACTGTGCTGTGATGTCACTCAATACCACTGACATCACTAGGTGTAAACAACATCTCTCCTTTGCTGTGTATGTGACTATGGAGCTGTTTGGTGATGTCGTCTATTATGGCCTTCATAGAAGCAACAGGAGATTGTTGCATCCATCTAGAACCCTCAGAACTACAGTGCTATGATGTCACTCACTTCCACAGGCCTTGCAGAGTGTAAACAACAACAACCCAGCTTTGTTGTGTATGTAACCATAGGGATTTGTGATGTCACCTAGAACCTTCACAGCAGCGACAGCTTTATGAGGAGCATCAGCACTGCTCTGCCTGAGCAGAACCATCACCGCCATAGGTTGTCAAATAACCCGGGTTTAACCCACACAGGTAAGTCCAATGGGGTGCAGGCATGTCCTCTATGCTTACAGCTTCCCGTGGGTGTTGGTTTGATACCGTTTGGGGACAGCCAAGGAGGCATCTGCAGGCAACAAAGGTAGGTGTGTGCTTGTGTGTGTGTTTCCTATGCAGATCCTAAGCCCAGTGTCACATGCAAGTAGGAGGAGTAAGAAGGGTTCCTGGCAAATCCGGGTTATGGATTGCATTTAAAAAGGCCCCGTGGGAGTGCAATGGGCCCCTGTCTTGCTGCTTAGCAATAATGGTATGGGTTTAGGTTCTGCTGTGTGTACTGGTGGTTGACTGCCCCCCAGCCCAGAGTGTGCATGGAAAATTGTCTGGCAGCCTCCCTGACAGCAAGCAGTGATAGTGCCCATGAAGGGGACCTTGTTGGGCCCGCCCCTTTCACGGTTATCGCTTCTCGGCCTTTTGGCTAAGATCAAGTGTAGTATCTGTTCTTATCAGTTTAATATCTGATACGTCCCCTATCTGGGGACCATATATTAAATGGATTTTTGAGAACGGGGGCCGATTTCGAAGCTTGCTTCCGTCGCCCTATGCATTGACCCGATATGGCAGTATCTTCGGGTACAGTGCACCACCCCCTTACAGGGTTAAAAAGAAAGATTCCTACTTTCATTGCTACCTGCTTGCTGGCTAGCCAGCTAGCCAGCCCTGTGGGCCTTGCTGCTGCTGCTGCTGCAGCCAAAAAACAAAAGGTGGTGCTGCTGCTGCTTCTGCTTCTGCTTGTGTCTGGCCGCTGTTGGAGCGTCCAGGCACAGGACTTCTGCTGCTGCTGACTAAATGGCCTCCTTAATTGGATCATTTGAGTAGCCAGCACACCTGTGCAGGTAGGGCATGACATGATAGGCAGCTGCCTTGATAGCGGGTGGGTGCTGAATGTTCCTAATTGACAAAATAAGATTAATGCTTATGAAGAAATATAAAATCTCATCCCTTCCCCAATATCGCGCCACACCCCTACCCCTTAATTCCCTGGTTGAACTTGATGGACATATGTCTTTTTTCGACCGTACTAACTATGTAACTATGTAACATAACATGGGGGGGGGGGGGTCTCCTGGCTGTTCACACAGGTGTGTCATTGCTGTACATTGACCATGCATTGCTTCTGTGGTATTGCAAAGGCAAAGACAAATGCTTCCAGCCATCCATTGCACTAATGGATTGGTCATCAGCTGGCTGTCTATGTCCCGCATCAATATAGACCAAAGTACAGAGGGTTAGGCTATGCTATTGTGCACCTACCTGATGCATCAGAAGGTGCGAGGCCCTTGCTAAATTCTGTGCACAGACTTTGAGATCTATGCTTTAGACTGTATCTAAACCTGCTCCAACATGGACTGACATTCTGGCCTACTTTCAGCCGATGCGACTTGTCTGTCGCTGAACAGTCGCTTTTTATGTATTCAGCACCTATGTATAATGTTGTAAAAATGCTCTAGAAGCTAAAGTCGCAGAAATGTCACACATATTTGGCCTGCAACTTTCTGTGCGACAAATTCAGACAGGAAAAATCAGTATAAATCCTTAGAAAATTATCCCCCAGTGTCTCCATCTGCTGGCGGTATTGAATAAGCATTGCTGCACTGATGGGGTATGCATTAGACGAAAAAAAAGAAGAAAAAGAAGAATAATACGCCCAGAAAAGAGGCGAAAAGGAGAAAAGGAGAAAAACGTAAAAAAACGTGAAAAAAAAGTAAGAGGAAGAGAAGGGAAAAAAAAGGTGGAAATGGTTTAAAAGTGATTTCGGCGGAGAAATATATATATAGTATATATATATATATATATATATATATATATATACGCCGCACACACACACATATATATAAACGTATTCTCCGTTGAGATATTGCAGCCGCTGCTGTGTCCAGGCCCAGGAGCCTTAGCACTGTGGCTGTGATGTCACTCAATACCACTGACATCACTAGGTGTAAACAACATCTCTCCTTTGCTGTGTATGTTGACTATGGAGCTGTTTGGTGATGTCGTCTATTATGGCCTTCATAGAAGCAACAGGAGATTGTTGCATCCATCTAGAACCCTCAGAACTACAGTGCTATGATGTCACTCACTTCCACAGGCCTTGCAGAGTGTAAACAACAACAACCCAGCTTTGTTGTGTATGTAACCATAGGGATTTGTGATGTCACCTAGAACCTTCACAGCAGCGACAGCTTTATGAGGAGCATCAGCACTGCTCTGCCCTGAGCAGAACCATCACCGCCATAGGTTGTCAAATAACCCGGGTTTAACCCACACAGGTAAGTCCAATGGGGGTGCAGGCATGTCCTCTATGCTTACAGCTTCCCGTGGGTGTTGGTTTGATACCGTTTGGGGACAGCCAAGGAGGCATCTGCAGGCAACAAAAGGTAGGGTCGTGTGCTTGTGTGTGTGTTTCCTATGCAGATCCTAAGCCCAGTGTCACATGCAAGTAGGAGGAGTAAGAAGGGGTTCCTGGCAAATCCGGGTTATGGATTGCATTTAAAAAGGCCCCGTGGGAGTGCAATGGGCCCTCTGTCTTGCTGCTTAGCAATAATGGTATGGGTTTAGGTTCTGCTGTGTGTACTGGTGGTTGACTGCCCCCCAGCCCAGAGTGTGCATGGAAAATTGTCTGGCAGCCTCCCTGACAGCAAGCAGTGATAGTGCCCATGAAGGGGACCTTGTTGGGCCCGCCCCTTTCACGGTTATCGCTTCTCGGCCTTTTGGCTAAGATCAAGTGTAGTATCTGTTCTTATCAGTTTAATATCTGATACGTCCCCTATCTGGGGACCATATATTAAATGGGATTTTTGAGAACGGGGGCCGATTTCGAAGCTTGCTTCCGTCGCCCTATGCATTGACCCGATATGGCAGTATCTTCGGGTACAGTGCACCACCCCCTTACAGGGTTAAAAAGAAAGATTCCTACTTTCATTGCTACCTGCTTGCTGGCTAGCCAGCTAGCCAGCCCTGTGGGCCTTGCTGCTGCTGCTTGCTGCAGCCAAAAAACAAAAGGTGGTGCTGCTGCTGCTTCTGCTTCTGCTTGTGTCTGGCCGCTGTTGGAGCGTCCAGGCACAGGACTTCTGCTGCTGCTGACTAAATGGCCTCCTTAATTGGATCATTTGAGTAGCCAGCACACCTGTGCAGGTAGGGCATGACATGATAGGCAGCTGCCTTGATAGCGGAGTGGGTGCTGAATGTTCCTAATTGACAAAATAAGATGAATGCTTATGAAGAAATATAAAATCTCATCCCTTCCCCAATATCGCGCCACACCCCTACCCCTTAATTCCCTGGTTGAACTTGATGGACATATGTCTTTTTTCGACCGTACTAACTATTGTAACTATGTAACATAACATGGGGGGGGGGGGTCTCCTGGCTGTTCACACAGGTGTGTCATTGCTGTACATTGACCATGCATTGCTTCTGTGGTATTGCAAAGGCAAAGACAAATGCTTCCAGCCATCCATTGCACTAATGGATTGGTCATCAGCTGGCTGTCTATGTCCCCGCATCAATATAGACCAAAGTACAGAGGGTTAGGCTATGCTATTGTGCACTTACCTGATGCATCAGAAGGTGCGAGGCCCTTGCTAAATTCTGTGTACAGACTTTGAGATCTATGCTTTAGACTGTATCTAAACCTGCTCCAACATGGACTGACATTCTGGCCTACTTTCAGCCGATGCGACTTGTCTGTCGCTGAACAGTCGCTTTTTATGTATTCAGCACCTATGTATAATGTTGTAAAAATGCTCTAGAAGCTAAAGTCGCAGAAATGTCACACATATTTGGCCTGCAACTTTCTGTGCGACAAATTCAGACAGGAAAAAATCAGTATAAATCCTTAGAAAATTATCCCCCAGTGTCTCCATCTGCTGGCGGTATTGAATAAGCATTGCTGCACTGATGGGGTATGCATTAGACGAAAAAAAGAAGAAAAAGAAGAATAATACGCCCAGAAAAGAGGCGAAAAGGAGAAAAACGTAAAAAAACGTGAAAAAAAAAGTAAGAGGAAGAGAAGGGAAAAAAAGGTGGAAATGGGTTTAAAAGTGATTTCGGCGGAGAAATATATATATATATATATATATATATATATATATATATATATATATATACGCGCACACACACACATATATATAAACGTATTCTCCGTTGAGATATTGCAGCCGCTGCTGTGTCCAGGCCCAGGAGCCTTAGCACTGTGCTGTGATGTCACTCAATACCACTGACATCACTAGGTGTAAACAACATCTCTCCTTTGCTGTGTATGTGACTATGGAGCTGTTTGGTGATGTCGTCTATTATGGCCTTCATAGAAGCAACAGGAGATTGTTGCATCCATCTAGAACCCTCAGAACTACAGTGCTATGATGTCACTCACTTCCACAGGCCTTGCAGAGTGTAAACAACAACAACCCAGCTTTGTTGTGTATGTAACCATAGGGATTTGTGATGCTCACCTAGAACCTTCACAGCAGCGACAGCTTTATGAGGAGCATCAGCACTGCTCTGCCTGAGCAGAACCATCACCGCCATAGGTTGTCAAATAACCCGGGTTTAACCCACACAGGTAAGTCCAATGGGGTGCAGGCATGTCCTCTATGCTTACAGCTTCCCGTGGGTGTTGGTTTGATACCGTTTGGGGACAGCCAAGGAGGCATCTGCAGGCAACAAAGGGAGGTGTGTGCTTGTGTGTGTGTTTCCTATGCAGATCCTAAGCCCAGTGTCACATGCAAGTAGGAGGAGTAAGAAGGGTTCCTGGCAAATCCGGGTTATGGATTGCATTTAAAAAGGCCCCGTGGGAGTGCAATGGGCCCCTGTCTTGCTGCTTAGCAATAATGGTATGGGTTTAGGTTCTGCTGTGTGTACTGGTGGTTGACTGCCCCCCAGCCCAGAGTGTGCATGGAAAATTGTCTGGCAGCCTCCCTGACAGCAAGCAGTGATAGTGCCCATGAAGGGGACCCTTGTTGGGCCCGCCCCTTTCACGGTTATCGCTTCTCGGCCTTTTGGCTAAGATCAAGTGTAGTATCTGTTCTTATCAGTTTAATATCTGATACGTCCCCTATCTGGGGACCCATATATTAAATGGATTTTTGAGAACGGGGGCCGATTTCGAAGCTTGCTTCCGTCGCCCTATGCATTGACCCGATATGGCAGTATCTTCGGGTACAGTGCACCACCCCCCTTACAGGGTTAAAAAGAAAGATTCCTACTTTCATTGCTACCTGCTTGCTGGCTAGCCAGCTAGCCAGCCCTGTGGGCCTTGCTGCTGCTGCTGCTGCAGCCAAAAAACAAAAGGTGGTGCTGCTGCTGCTTCTGCTTCTGCTTGTGTCCTGGCCGCTGTTGGAGCGTCCAGGCACAGGACTTCTGCTGCTGCTGACTAAATGGCCTCCTTAATTGGATCATTTGAGTAGCCAGCACACCTGTGCAGGTAGGGCATGACATGATAGGCAGCTGCCTTGATAGCGGGTGGGTGCTGAATGTTCCTAATTGACAAAATAAGATTAATGCTTATGAAGAAATATAAAATCTCATCCCTTCCCCAATATCGCGCCACACCCCTACCCCTTAATTCCCTGGTTGAACTTGATGGACATATGTCTTTTTTCGACCGTACTAAACTATGTAACTATGTAACATAACATGGGGGGGGGGGGGTCTCCTGGCTGTTCACACAGGTGTGTCATTGCTGTACATTGACCATGCATTGCTTCTGTGGTATTGCAAAGGGCAAAGACAAATGCTTCCAGCCATCCATTGCACTAATGGATTGGTCATCAGCTGGCTGTCTATGTCCCGCATCAATATAGACCAAAGTACAGAGGGTTAGGCTATGCTATTGTGCACCTACCTGATGCATCAGAAGGTGCGAGGCCCTTGCTAAATTCTGTGCACAGACTTTGAGATCTATGCTTTAGACTGTATCTAAACCTGCTCCAACATGGACTGACATTCTGGCCTACTTTCAGCCGATGCGACTTGTCTGTCGCTGAACAGTCGCTTTTTATGTATTCAGCACCTATGTATAATGTTGTAAAAATGCTCTAGAAGCTAAAGTCGCAGAAATGTCACACATATTTGGCCTGCAACTTTCTGTGCGACAAATTCAGACAGGAAAAATCAGTATAAATCCTTAGAAAATTATCCCCCAGTGTCTCCATCTGCTGGCGGTATTGAATAAGCATTGCTGCACTGATGGGGTATGCATTAGACGAAAAAAAAGAAGAAAAAGAAGAATAATACGCCCAGAAAAGAGGCGAAAAGGAGAAAAACGTAAAAAAACGTGAAAAAAAAGTAAGAGGAAGAGAAGGGAAAAAAAGGTGGAAATGGGTTTAAAAGTGATTTCGGCGGAGAAATATATATATATATATATATATATATATTATATATATATATATATATACGCGCACACACACACATATATATAAACGTATTCTCCGTTGAGATATTGCAGCCGCTGCTGTGTCCAGGCCCAGGAGCCTTAGCACTGTGCTGTGATGTCACTCAATACCACTGACATCACTAGGTGTAAACAACATCTCTCCTTTGCTGTGTATGTGACTATGGAGCTGTTTGGTGATGTCGTCTATTATGGCCTTCATAGAAGCAACAGGAGATTGTTGCATCCATCTAGAACCCTCAGAACTACAGTGCTATGATGTCACTCACTTCCACAGGCCTTGCAGAGTGTAAACAACAACAACCCAGCTTTGTTTGTGTATGTAACCATAGGGATTTGTGATGTCACCTAGAACCTTCACAGCAGCGACAGCTTTATGAGGAGCATCAGCACTGCTCTGCCTGAGCAGAACCATCACCGCCATAGGTTGTCAAATAACCCGGGTTTAACCCCACACAGGTAAGTCCAATGGGGTGCAGGCATGTCCTCTATGCTTACAGCTTCCCGTGGGTGTTGGTTTGATACCGTTTTGGGGGACAGCCAAGGAGGCATCTGCAGGCAACAAAGGTAGGTGTGTGCTTGTGTGTGGTGTTTACTATGCAGATCCTAAGCCCAGTGTCACATGCAAGTAGGAGGAGTAAGAAGGGTTCCTGGCAAATCCGGGTTATGGATTGCATTTAAAAAGGCCCCGTGGGAGTGCAATGGGCCCCTGTCTTGCTGCTTAGCAATAATGGTATGGGTTTAGGTTCTGCTGTGTGTACTGGTGGTTGACTGCCCCCCCAGCCCAGAGTGTGCATGGAAAATTGTCTGGCAGCCTCCCTGACAGCAAGCAGTGATAGTGCCCATGAAGGGGACCTTGTTGGGCCCCGCCCCTTTCACGGTTATCGCTTCTCGGCCTTTTGGCTAAGATCAAGTGTAGTATCTGTTCTTATCAGTTTAATATCTGATACGTCACCCTATCTGGGGACCATATATTAAATGGATTTTTGAGAACGGGGGCCGATTTCGAAGCTTGCTTCCGTCGCCCTATGCATTGACCCGATATGGCAGTATCTTCGGGTACAGTGCACCACCCCCTTACAGGGTTAAAAAGAAAGATTCCTACTTTCATTGCTACCTGCTTGCTGGCTAGCCAGCTAGCCAGCCCTGTGGGCCTTGCTGCTGCTGCTGCTGCAGCCAAAAAAACAAAAGGTGGTGCTGCTGCTGCTTCTGCTTCTGCTTGTGTCTGGCCGCTGTTGGAGCGTCCAGGCACAGGACTTCTGCTGCTGCTGACTAAATGGCCTCCTTAATTGGATCATTTGAGTAGCCAGCACACCTGTGCAGGTAGGGCATGACATGATAGGCAGCTGCCTTGATAGCGGGGTGGGTGCTGAATGTTCCTAATTGACAAAATAAGATTAATGCTTATGAAGAAATATAAAATCTCATCCCCTTCCCCAATATCGCGCCACACCCCTACCCTTAATTCCCTGGTTGAACTTGATGGACATATGTCTTTTTTTCGACCGTACTAACTATGTAACTATGTAACATAACATGGGGGGGGGGGGGTCTCTCTGGCTGTTCACACAGGTGTGTCATTGCTGTACATTGACCATGCATTGCTTCTGTGGTATTGCAAAGGCAAAGACAAATGCTTCCAGCCATCCATTGCACTAATGGATTGGTCATCAGCTGGCTGTCTATGTCCCGCATCAATATAGACCAAAGTTACAGAGGGTTAGGCTATGCTATTGTGCACCTACCTGATGCATCAGAAGGTGCGAGGCCCTTGCTAAATTCTGTGCACAGACTTTGAGATCTATGCTTTTAGACTGTATCTAAACCTGCTCCAACATGGACTGACATTCTGGCCTACTTTCAGCCGATGCGACTTGTCTGTCGCTGAACAGTCGCTTTTTATGTATTCAGCACCTATGTATAATGTTGTAAAAATGCTCTAGAAGCTAAAAGTCGCAGAAATAATTCAGACAGGAAAAATCAGTATAAATCCTTAGAAAATTATCCCCCAGTGTCTCCATCTGCTGGCGGTATTGAATAAGCATTGCTGCACTGATGGGGTATGCATTAGACGAAAAAAAAGAAGAAAAAGAAGAATAATACGCCCAGAAAAGAGGCGAAAAGGAGAAAAACGTAAAAAAACGTGAAAAAAAAGTAAGAGGAAGAGAAGGGAAAAAAAGGTGGAAATGGGTTTAAAAGTGATTTCGGCGGAGAATATATATATATATATATATATATATATATATATATATATATATATACGCGCACACACACACATATATATAAACGTATTCTCCGTTGAGATATTGCAGCCGCTGCTGTGTCCAGGCCCAGGAGCCTTAGCACTGTGCTGTGATGTCACTCAATACCACTGACATCACTAGGTGTAAACAACATCTCTCCTTTGCTGTGTATGTGACTATGGAGCTGTTTGGTGATGTCGTCTATTATGGCCTTCATAGAAGCAACAGGAGATTGTTGCATCCATCTAGAACCCTCAGAACTACAGTGCTATGATGTCACTCACTTCCACAGGCCTTGCAGAGTGTAAACAACAACAACCCAGCTTTGTTGTGTATGTAACCATAGGGATTTGTGATGTCACCTAGAACCTTCACAGCAGCGACAGCTTTATGAGGAGCATCAGCACTGCTCTGCCTGAGCAGAACCATCACCGCCATAGGTTGTCAAATAACCCGGGTTTAACCCACACAGGTAAGTCCAATGGGGTGCAGGCATGTCCTCTATGCTTACAGCTTCCCGTGGGTGTTGGTTTGATACCGTTTGGGGACAGCCAAGGAGGCATCTGCAGGCAACAAAGGTAGGTGTGTGCTTGTGTGTGTGTTTCCTATGCAGATCCTAAGCCCAGTGTCACATGCAAGTAGGAGGAGTAAGAAGGGTTCCTGGCAAATCCGGGTTATGGATTGCATTTAAAAAGGCCCCGTGGGAGTGCAATGGGCCCCTGTCTTGCTGCTTAGCAATAATGGTATGGGTTTAGGTTCTGCTGTGTGTACTGGTGGTTGACTGCCCCCCAGCCCAGAGTGTGCATGGAAAATTGTCTGGCAGCCTCCCTGACAGCAAGCAGTGATAGTGCCCATGAAGGGGACCTTGTTGGGCCCGCCCCTTTCACGGTTATCGCTTCTCGGCCTTTTGGCTAAGATCAAGTGTAGTATCTGTTCTTATCAGTTTAATATCTGATACGTCCCCTATCTGGGGACCATATATTAAATGGATTTTTGAGAACGGGGGCCGATTTCGAAGCTTGCTTCCGTCGCCCTATGCATTGACCCGATATGGCAGTATCTTCGGGTACAGTGCACCACCCCCTTACAGGGTTAAAAAGAAAGATTCCTACTTTCATTGCTACCTGCTTGCTGGCTAGCCAGCTAGCCAGCCCTGTGGGCCTTGCTGCTGCTGCTGCTGCAGCCAAAAAACAAAAGGTGGTGCTGCTGCTGCTTCTGCTTCTGCTTGTGTCTGGCCGCTGTTGGAGCGTCCAGGCACAGGACTTCTGCTGCTGCTGACTAAATGGCCTCCTTAATTGGATCATTTGAGTAGCCAGCACACCTGTGCAGGTAGGGCATGACATGATAGGCAGCTGCCTTGATAGCGGGTGGGTGCTGAATGTTCCTAATTGACAAAATAAGATTAATGCTTATGAAGAAATATAAAATCTCATCCCTTCCCCAATATCGCGCCACACCCCTACCCCTTAATTCCCTGGTTGAACTTGATGGACATATGTCTTTTTTCGACCGTACTAACTATGTAACTATGTAACATAACATGGGGGGGGGGGGGTCTCCTGGCTGTTCACACAGGTGTGTCATTGCTGTACATTGACCATGCATTGCTTCTGTGGTATTGCAAAGGCAAAGACAAATGCTTCCAGCCATCCATTGCACTAATGGATTGGTCATCAGCTGGCTGTCTATGTCCCGCATCAATATAGACCAAAGTACAGAGGGTTAGGCTATGCTATTGTGCACCTACCTGATGCATCAGAAGGTGCGAGGCCCTTGCTAAATTCTGTGCACAGACTTTGAGATCTATGCTTTAGACTGTATCTAAACCTGCTCCAACATGGACTGACATTCTAGCCTACTTTCAGCCGATGCGACTTGTCTGTCGCTGAACAGTCGCTTTTTATGTATTCAGCACCTATGTATAATGTTGTAAAAATGCTCTAGAAGCTAAAGTCGCAGAAATGTCACACATATTTGGCCTGCAACTTTCTGTGCGACAAATTCAGACAGGAAAAATCAGTATAAATCCTTAGAAAATAATCTCCCAGTGTCTCCATCTGCTGGCGGTATTGAATAAGCATTGCTGCACTGATGGGGTATGCATTAGACGAAAAAAAAGAAGAAAAAGAAGAATAATACGCCCAGAAAAGAGGCGAAAAGGAGAAAAACGTAAAAAAACGTGAAAAAAAAGTAAGAGGAAGAGAAGGGAAAAAAAGGTGGAAATGGGTTTAAAAGTGATTTCGGCGGAGATATATATATATATATATATATATATATATATATATATATATATATATACGCGCACACACACACATATATATAAACGTATTCTCCGTTGAGATATTGCAGCCGCTGCTGTGTCCAGGCCCAGGAGCCTTAGCACTGTGCTGTGATGTCACTCAATACCACTGACATCACTAGGTGTAAACAACATCTCTCCTTTGCTGTGTATGTGACTATGGAGCTGTTTGGTGATGTCGTCTATTATGGCCTTCATAGAAGCAACAGGAGATTGTTGCATCCATCTAGAACCCTCAGAACTACAGTGCTATGATGTCACTCACTTCCACAGGCCTTGCAGAGTGTAAACAACAACAACCCAGCTTTGTTGTGTATGTAACCATAGGGATTTGTGATGTCACCTAGAACCTTCACAGCAGCGACAGCTTTATGAGGAGCATCAGCACTGCTCTGCCTGAGCAGAACCATCACCGCCATAGGTTGTCAAATAACCCGGGTTTAACCCACACAGGTAAGTCCAATGGGGTGCAGGCATGTCCTCTATGCTTACAGCTTCCCGTGGGTGTTGGTTTGATACCGTTTGGGGACAGCCAAGGAGGCATCTGCAGGCAACAAAGGTAGGTGTGTGCTTGTGTGTGTGTTTCCTATGCAGATCCTAAGCCCAGTGTCACATGCAAGTAGGAGGAGTAAGAAGGGTTCCTGGCAAATCCGGGTTATGGATTGCATTTAAAAAGGCCCCGTGGGAGTGCAATGGGCCCCTGTCTTGCTGCTTAGCAATAATGGTATGGGTTTAGGTTCTGCTGTGTGTACTGGTGGTTGACTGCCCCCCAGCCCAGAGTGTGCATGGAAAATTGTCTGGCAGCCTCCCTGACAGCAAGCAGTGATAGTGCCCATGAAGGGGACCTTGTTGGGCCCGCCCCTTTCACGGTTATCGCTTCTCGGCCTTTTGGCTAAGATCAAGTGTAGTATCTGTTCTTATCAGTTTAATATCTGATACGTCCCCTATCTGGGGACCATATATTAAATGGATTTTTGAGAACGGGGGCCGATTTCGAAGCTTGCTTCCGTCGCCCTATGCATTGACCCGATATGGCAGTATCTTCGGGTACAGTGCACCACCCCCTTACAGGGTTAAAAAGAAAGATTCCTACTTTCATTGCTACCTGCTTGCTGGCTAGCCAGCTAGCCAGCCCTGTGGGCCTTGCTGCTGCTGCTGCTGCAGCCAAAAAACAAAAGGTGGTGCTGCTGCTGCTTCTGCTTCTGCTTGTGTCTGGCCGCTGTTGGAGCGTCCAGGCACAGGACTTCTGCTGCTGCTGACTAAATGGCCTCCTTAATTGGATCATTTGAGTAGCCAGCACACCTGTGCAGGTAGGGCATGACATGATAGGCAGCTGCCTTGATAGCGGGTGGGTGCTGAATGTTCCTAATTGACAAAATAAGATTAATGCTTATGAAGAAATATAAAATCTCATCCCTTCCCCAATATCGCGCCACACCCCTACCCCTTAATTCCCTGGTTGAACTTGATGGACATATGTCTTTTTTCGACCGTACTAACTATGTAACTATGTAACATAACATGGGGGGGGGGGTCTCCTGGCTGTTCACACAGGTGTGTCATTGCTGTACATTGACCATGCATTGCTTCTGTGGTATTGCAAAGGCAAAGACAAATGCTTCCAGCCATCCATTGCACTAATGGATTGGTCATCAGCTGGCTGTCTATGTCCCGCATCAATATAGACCAAAGTACAGAGGGTTAGGCTATGCTATTGTGCACCTACCTGATGCATCAGAAGGTGCGAGGCCCTTGCTAAATTCTGTGCACAGACTTTGAGATCTATGCTTTAGACTGTATCTAAACCTGCTCCAACATGGACTGACATTCTGGCCTACTTTCAGCCGATGCGACTTGTCTGTCGCTGAACAGTCGCTTTTTATGTATTCAGCACCTATGTATAATGTTGTAAAAATGCTCTAGAAGCTAAAGTCGCAGAAATGTCACACATATTTGGCCTGCAACTTTCTGTGCGACAAATTCAGACAGGAAAAATCAGTATAAATCCTTAGAAAATTATCCCCCAGTGTCTCCATCTGCTGGCGGTATTGAATAAGCATTGCTGCACTGATGGGGTATGCATTAGACGAAAAAAAAGAAGAAAAAGAAGAATAATACGCCCAGAAAAGAGGCGAAAAGGAGAAAAACGTAAAAAAACGTGAAAAAAAAGTAAGAGGAAGAGAAGGGAAAAAAAGGTGGAAATGGGTTTAAAAGTGATTTCGGCGGAGAAATATATATATATATATATATATATATATATATATATATATATATATATACGCGCACACACACACATATATATAAACGTATTCTCCGTTGAGATATTGCAGCCGCTGCTGTGTCCAGGCCCAGGAGCCTTAGCACTGTGCTGTGATGTCACTCAATACCACTGACATCACTAGGTGTAAACAACATCTCTCCTTTGCTGTGTATGTGACTATGGAGCTGTTTGGTGATGTCGTCTATTATGGCCTTCATAGAAGCAACAGGAGATTGTTGCATCCATCTAGAACCCTCAGAACTACAGTGCTATGATGTCACTCACTTCCACAGGCCTTGCAGAGTGTAAACAACAACAACCCAGCTTTGTTGTGTATGTAACCATAGGGATTTGTGATGTCACCTAGAACCTTCACAGCAGCGACAGCTTTATGAGGAGCATCAGCACTGCTCTGCCTGAGCAGAACCATCACCGCCATAGGTTGTCAAATAACCCGGGTTTAACCCACACAGGTAAGTCCAATGGGGTGCAGGCATGTCCTCTATGCTTACAGCTTCCCGTGGGTGTTGGTTTGATACCGTTTGGGGACAGCCAAGGAGGCATCTGCAGGCAACAAAGGTAGGTGTGTGCTTGTGTGTGTGTTTCCTATGCAGATCCTAAGCCCAGTGTCACATGCAAGTAGGAGGAGTAAGAAGGGTTCCTGGCAAATCCGGGTTATGGATTGCATTTAAAAAGGCCCCGTGGGAGTGCAATGGGCCCCTGTCTTGCTGCTTAGCAATAATGGTATGGGTTTAGGTTCTGCTGTGTGTACTGGTGGTTGACTGCCCCCCAGCCCAGAGTGTGCATGGAAAATTGTCTGGCAGCCTCCCTGACAGCAAGCAGTGATAGTGCCCATGAAGGGGACCTTGTTGGGCCCGCCCCTTTCACGGTTATCGCTTCTCGGCCTTTTGGCTAAGATCAAGTGTAGTATCTGTTCTTATCAGTTTAATATCTGATACGTCCCCTATCTGGGGACCATATATTAAATGGATTTTTGAGAACGGGGGCCGATTTCGAAGCTTGCTTCCGTCGCCCTATGCATTGACCCGATATGGCAGTATCTTCGGGTACAGTGCACCACCCCCTTACAGGGTTAAAAAGAAAGATTCCTACTTTCATTGCTACCTGCTTGCTGGCTAGCCAGCTAGCCAGCCCTGTGGGCCTTGCTGCTGCTGCTGCTGCTGCTGCAGCCAAAAAACAAAAGGTGGTGCTGCTGCTGCTTCTGCTTCTGCTTGTGTCTGGCCGCTGTTGGAGCGTCCAGGCACAGGACTTCTGCTGCTGCTGACTAAATGGCCTCCTTAATTGGATCATTTGAGTAGCCAGCACACCTGTGCAGGTAGGGCATGACATGATAGGCAGCTGCCTTGATAGCGGGTGGGTGCTGAATGTTCCTAATTGACAAAATAAGATTAATGCTTATGAAGAAATATAAAATCTCATCCCTTCCCCAATATCGCGCCACACCCCTACCCCTTAATTCCCTGGTTGAACTTGATGGACATATGTCTTTTTTCGACCGTACTAACTATGTAACTATGTAACATAACATGGGGGGGGGGGGTCTCCTGGCTGTTCACACAGGTGTGTCATTGCTGTACATTGACCATGCATTGCTTCTGTGGTATTGCAAAGGCAAAGACAAATGCTTCCAGCCATCCATTGCACTAATGGATTGGTCATCAGCTGGCTGTCTATGTCCCGCATCAATATAGACCAAAGTACAGAGGGTTAGGCTATGCTATTGTGCACCTACCTGATGCATCAGAAGGTGCGAGGCCCTTGCTAAATTCTGTGCACAGACTTTGAGATCTATGCTTTAGACTGTATCTAAACCTGCTCCAACATGGACTGACATTCTGGCCTACTTTCAGCCGATGCGACTTGTCTGTCGCTGAACAGTCGCTTTTTATGTATTCAGCACCTATGTATAATGTTGTAAAAATGCTCTAGAAGCTAAAGTCGCAGAAATGTCACACATATTTGGCCTGCAACTTTCTGTGCGACAAATTCAGACAGGAAAAATCAGTATAAATCCTTAGAAAATTATCCCCCAGTGTCTCCATCTGCTGGCGGTATTGAATAAGCATTGCTGCACTGATGGGGTATGCATTAGACGAAAAAAAAGAAGAAAAAGAAGAATAATACGCCCAGAAAAGAGGCGAAAAGGAGAAAAACGTAAAAAAACGTGAAAAAAAAGTAAGAGGAAGAGAAGGGAAAAAAAGGTGGAAATGGGTTTAAAAGTGATTTCGGCGGAGAAATATATATATATATATATATATATATATATATATATATATATACGCGCACACACACACATATATATAAACGTATTCTCCGTTGAGATATTGCAGCCGCTGCTGTGTCCAGGCCCAGGAGCCTTAGCACTGTGCTGTGATGTCACTCAATACCACTGACATCACTAGGTGTAAACAACATCTCTCCTTTGCTGTGTATGTGACTATGGAGCTGTTTGGTGATGTCGTCTATTATGGCCTTCATAGAAGCAACAGGAGATTGTTGCATCCATCTAGAACCCTCAGAACTACAGTGCTATGATGTCACTCACTTCCACAGGCCTTGCAGAGTGTAAACAACAACAACCCAGCTTTGTTGTGTATGTAACCATAGGGATTTGTGATGTCACCTAGAACCTTCACAGCAGCGACAGCTTTATGAGGAGCATCAGCACTGCTCTGCCTGAGCAGAACCATCACCGCCATAGGTTGTCAAATAACCCGGGTTTAACCCACACAGGTAAGTCCAATGGGGTGCAGGCATGTCCTCTATGCTTACAGCTTCCCGTGGGTGTTGGTTTGATACCGTTTGGGGACAGCCAAGGAGGCATCTGCAGGCAACAAAGGTAGGTGTGTGCTTGTGTGTGTGTTTCCTATGCAGATCCTAAGCCCAGTGTCACATGCAAGTAGGAGGAGTAAGAAGGGTTCCTGGCAAATCCGGGTTATGGATTGCATTTAAAAAGGCCCCGTGGGAGTGCAATGGGCCCCTGTCTTGCTGCTTAGCAATAATGGTATGGGTTTAGGTTCTGCTGTGTGTACTGGTGGTTGACTGCCCCCCAGCCCAGAGTGTGCATGGAAAATTGTCTGGCAGCCTCCCTGACAGCAAGCAGTGATAGTGCCCATGAAGGGGACCTTGTTGGGCCCGCCCCTTTCACGGTTATCGCTTCTCGGCCTTTTGGCTAAGATCAAGTGTAGTATCTGTTCTTATCAGTTTAATATCTGATACGTCCCCTATCTGGGGACCATATATTAAATGGATTTTTGAGAACGGGGGCCGATTTCGAAGCTTGCTTCCGTCGCCCTATGCATTGACCCGATATGGCAGTATCTTCGGGTACAGTGCACCACCCCCTTACAGGGTTAAAAAGAAAGATTCCTACTTTCATTGCTACCTGCTTGCTGGCTAGCCAGCTAGCCAGCCCTGTGGGCCTTGCTGCTGCTGCTGCTGCAGCCAAAAAACAAAAGGTGGTGCTGCTGCTGCTTCTGCTTCTGCTTGTGTCTGGCCGCTGTTGGAGCGTCCAGGCACAGGACTTCTGCTGCTGCTGACTAAATGGCCTCCTTAATTGGATCATTTGAGTAGCCAGCACACCTGTGCAGGTAGGGCATGACATGATAGGCAGCTGCCTTGATAGCGGGTGGGTGCTGAATGTTCCTAATTGACAAAATAAGATTAATGCTTATGAAGAAATATAAAATCTCATCCCTTCCCCAATATCGCGCCACACCCCTACCCCTTAATTCCCTGGTTGAACTTGATGGACATATGTCTTTTTTCGACCGTACTAACTATGTAACTATGTAACATAACATGGGGGGGGGGGGGGTCTCCTGGCTGTTCACACAGGTGTGTCATTGCTGTACATTGACCATGCATTGCTTCTGTGGTATTGCAAAGGCAAAGACAAATGCTTCCAGCCATCCATTGCACTAATGGATTGATCATCAGCTGGCTGTCTATGTCCCGCATCAATATAGACCAAAGTACAGAGGGTTAGGCTATGCTATTGTGCACCTACCTGATGCATCAGAAGGTGCGAGGCCCTTGCTAAATTCTGTGCACAGACTTTGAGATCTATGCTTTAGACTGTATCTAAACCTGCTCCAACATGGACTGACATTCTGGCCTACTTTCAGCCGATGCGACTTGTCTGTCGCTGAACAGTCGCTTTTTATGTATTCAGCACCTATGTATAATGTTGTAAAAATGCTCTAGAAGCTAAAGTCGCAGAAATGTCACACATATTTGGCCTGCAACTTTCTGTGCGACAAATTCAGACAGGAAAAATCAGTATAAATCCTTAGAAAATTATCCCCCAGTGTCTCCATCTGCTGGCGGTATTGAATAAGCATTGCTGCACTGATGGGGTATGCATTAGACGAAAAAAAAGAAGAAAAAGAAGAATAATACGCCCAGAAAAGAGGCGAAAAGGAGAAAAACGTAAAAAAACGTGAAAAAAAAGTAAGAGGAAGAGAAGGGAAAAAAAGGTGGAAATGGGTTTAAAAGTGATTTCGGCGGAGAAATATATATATATATATATATATATATATATATATATATATATATACGCGCACACACACACATATATATAAACGTATTCTCCGTTGAGATATTGCAGCCGCTGCTGTGTCCAGGCCCAGGAGCCTTAGCACTGTGCTGTGATGTCACTCAATACCACTGACATCACTAGGTGTAAACAACATCTCTCCTTTGCTGTGTATGTGACTATGGAGCTGTTTGGTGATGTCGTCTATTATGGCCTTCATAGAAGCAACAGGAGATTGTTGCATCCATCTAGAACCCTCAGAACTACAGTGCTATGATGTCACTCACTTCCACAGGCCTTGCAGAGTGTAAACAACAACAACCCAGCTTTGTTGTGTATGTAACCATAGGGATTTGTGATGTCACCTAGAACCTTCACAGCAGCGACAGCTTTATGAGGAGCATCAGCACTGCTCTGCCTGAGCAGAACCATCACCGCCATAGGTTGTCAAATAACCCGGGTTTAACCCACACAGGTAAGTCCAATGGGGTGCAGGCATGTCCTCTATGCTTACAGCTTCCCGTGGGTGTTGGTTTGATACCGTTTGGGGACAGCCAAGGAGGCATCTGCAGGCAACAAAGGTAGGTGTGTGCTTGTGTGTGTGTTTCCTATGCAGATCCTAAGCCCAGTGTCACATGCAAGTAGGAGGAGTAAGAAGGGTTCCTGGCAAATCCGGGTTATGGATTGCATTTAAAAAGGCCCCGTGGGAGTGCAATGGGCCCCTGTCTTGCTGCTTAGCAATAATGGTATGGGTTTAGGTTCTGCTGTGTGTACTGGTGGTTGACTGCCCCCCAGCCCAGAGTGTGCATGGAAAATTGTCTGGCAGCCTCCCTGACAGCAAGCAGTGATAGTGCCCATGAAGGGGACCTTGTTGGGCCCGCCCCTTTCACGGTTATCGCTTCTCGGCCTTTTGGCTAAGATCAAGTGTAGTATCTGTTCTTATCAGTTTAATATCTGATACGTCCCCTATCTGGGGACCATATATTAAATGGATTTTTGAGAACGGGGGCCGATTTCGAAGCTTGCTTCCGTCGCCCTATGCATTGACCCGATATGGCAGTATCTTCGGGTACAGTGCACCACCCCCTTACAGGGTTAAAAAGAAAGATTCCTACTTTCATTGCTACCTGCTTGCTGGCTAGCCAGCTAGCCAGCCCTGTGGGCCTTGCTGCTGCTGCTGCTGCAGCCAAAAAACAAAAGGTGGTGCTGCTGCTGCTTCTGCTTCTGCTTGTGTCTGGCCGCTGTTGGAGCGTCCAGGCACAGGACTTCTGCTGCTGCTGACTAAATGGCCTCCTTAATTGGATCATTTGAGTAGCCAGCACACCTGTGCAGGTAGGGCATGACATGATAGGCAGCTGCCTTGATAGCGGGTGGGTGCTGAATGTTCCTAATTGACAAAATAAGATTAATGCTTATGAAGAAATATAAAATCTCATCCCTTCCCCAATATCGCGCCACACCCCTACCCCTTAATTCCCTGGTTGAACTTGATGGACATATGTCTTTTTTCGACCGTACTAACTATGTAACTATGTAACATAACATGGGGGGGGGGGGTCTCCTGGCTGTTCACACAGGTGTGTCATTGCTGTACATTGACCATGCATTGCTTCTGTGGTATTGCAAAGGCAAAGACAAATGCTTCCAGCCATCCATTGCACTAATGGATTGGTCATCAGCTGGCTGTCTATGTCCCGCATCAATATAGACCAAAGTACAGAGGGTTAGGCTATGCTATTGTGCACCTACCTGATGCATCAGAAGGTGCGAGGCCCTTGCTAAATTCTGTGCACAGACTTTGAGATCTATGCTTTAGACTGTATCTAAACCTGCTCCAACATGGACTGACATTCTGGCCTACTTTCAGCCGATGCGACTTGTCTGTCGCTGAACAGTCGCTTTTTATGTATTCAGCACCTATGTATAATGTTGTAAAAATGCTCTAGAAGCTAAAGTCGCAGAAATGTCACACATATTTGGCCTGCAACTTTCTGTGCGACAAATTCAGACAGGAAAAATCAGTATAAATCCTTAGAAAATTATCCCCCAGTGTCTCCATCTGCTGGCGGTATTGAATAAGCATTGCTGCACTGATGGGGTATGCATTAGACGAAAAAAAAGAAGAAAAAGAAGAATAATACGCCCAGAAAAGAGGCGAAAAGGAGAAAAACGTAAAAAAACGTGAAAAAAAAGTAAGAGGAAGAGAAGGGAAAAAAAGGTGGAAATGGGTTTAAAAGTGATTTCGGCGGAGAAATATATATATATATATATATATATATATATATATATATATATACGCGCACACACACACATATATATAAACGTATTCTCCGTTGAGATATTGCAGCCGCTGCTGTGTCCAGGCCCAGGAGCCTTAGCACTGTGCTGTGATGTCACTCAATACCACTGACATCACTAGGTGTAAACAACATCTCTCCTTTGCTGTGTATGTGACTATGGAGCTGTTTGGTGATGTCGTCTATTATGGCCTTCATAGAAGCAACAGGAGATTGTTGCATCCATCTAGAACCCTCAGAACTACAGTGCTATGATGTCACTCACTTCCACAGGCCTTGCAGAGTGTAAACAACAACAACCCAGCTTTGTTGTGTATGTAACCATAGGGATTTGTGATGTCACCTAGAACCTTCACAGCAGCGACAGCTTTATGAGGAGCATCAGCACTGCTCTGCCTGAGCAGAACCATCACCGCCATAGGTTGTCAAATAACCCGGGTTTAACCCACACAGGTAAGTCCAATGGGGTGCAGGCATGTCCTCTATGCTTACAGCTTCCCGTGGGTGTTGGTTTGATACCGTTTGGGGACAGCCAAGGAGGCATCTGCAGGCAACAAAGGTAGGTGTGTGCTTGTGTGTGTGTTTCCTATGCAGATCCTAAGCCCAGTGTCACATGCAAGTAGGAGGAGTAAGAAGGGTTCCTGGCAAATCCGGGTTATGGATTGCATTTAAAAAGGCCCCGTGGGAGTGCAATGGGCCCCTGTCTTGCTGCTTAGCAATAATGGTATGGGTTTAGGTTCTGCTGTGTGTACTGGTGGTTGACTGCCCCCCAGCCCAGAGTGTGCATGGAAAATTGTCTGGCAGCCTCCCTGACAGCAAGCAGTGATAGTGCCCATGAAGGGGACCTTGTTGGGCCCGCCCCTTTCACGGTTATCGCTTCTCGGCCTTTTGGCTAAGATCAAGTGTAGTATCTGTTCTTATCAGTTTAATATCTGATACGTCCCCTATCTGGGGACCATATATTAAATGGATTTTTGAGAACGGGGGCCGATTTCGAAGCTTGCTTCCGTCGCCCTATGCATTGACCCGATATGGCAGTATCTTCGGGTACAGTGCACCACCCCCTTACAGGGTTAAAAAGAAAGATTCCTACTTTCATTGCTACCTGCTTGCTGGCTAGCCAGCTAGCCAGCCCTGTGGGCCTTGCTGCTGCTGCTGCTGCAGCCAAAAAACAAAAGGTGGTGCTGCTGCTGCTTCTGCTTCTGCTTGTGTCTGGCCGCTGTTGGAGCGTCCAGGCACAGGACTTCTGCTGCTGCTGACTAAATGGCCTCCTTAATTGGATCATTTGAGTAGCCAGCACACCTGTGCAGGTAGGGCATGACATGATAGGCAGCTGCCTTGATAGCGGGTGGGTGCTGAATGTTCCTAATTGACAAAATAAGATTAATGCTTATGAAGAAATATAAAATCTCATCCCTTCCCCAATATCGCGCCACACCCCTACCCCTTAATTCCCTGGTTGAACTTGATGGACATATGTCTTTTTTCGACCGTACTAACTATGTAACTATGTAACATAACATGGGGGGGGGGGGTCTCCTGGCTGTTCACACAGGTGTGTCATTGCTGTACATTGACCATGCATTGCTTCTGTGGTATTGCAAAGGCAAAGACAAATGCTTCCAGTCATCCATTGCACTAATGGATTGGTCATCAGCTGGCTGTCTATGTCCCGCATCAATATAGACCAAAGTACAGAGGGTTAGGCTATGCTATTGTGCACCTACCTGATGCATCAGAAGGTGCGAGGCCCTTGCTAAATTCTGTGCACAGACTTTGAGATCTATGCTTTAGACTGTATCTAAACCTGCTCCAACATGGACTGACATTCTGGCCTACTTTCAGCCGATGCGACTTGTCTGTCGCTGAACAGTCGCTTTTTATGTATTCAGCACCTATGTATAATGTTGTAAAAATGCTCTAGAAGCTAAAGTCGCAGAAATGTCACACATATTTGGCCTGCAACTTTCTGTGCGACAAATTCAGACAGGAAAAATCAGTATAAATCCTTAGAAAATTATCCCCCAGTGTCTCCATCTGCTGGCGGTATTGAATAAGCATTGCTGCACTGATGGGGTATGCATTAGACGAAAAAAAAGAAGAAAAAGAAGAATAATACGCCCAGAAAAGAGGCGAAAAGGAGAAAAACGTAAAAAAACGTGAAAAAAAAGTAAGAGGAAGAGAAGGGAAAAAAAGGTGGAAATGGGTTTAAAAGTGATTTCGGCGGAGAATATATATATATATATATATATATATATATATATATACGCGCACACACACACATATATATAAACGTATTCTCCGTTGAGATATTGCAGCCGCTGCTGTGTCCAGGCCCAGGAGCCTTAGCACTGTGCTGTGATGTCACTCAATACCACTGACATCACTAGGTGTAAACAACATCTCTCCTTTGCTGTGTATGTGACTATGGAGCTGTTTGGTGATGTCGTCTATTATGGCCTTCATAGAAGCAACAGGAGATTGTTGCATCCATCTAGAACCCTCAGAACTACAGTGCTATGATGTCACTCACTTCCACAGGCCTTGCAGAGTGTAAACAACAACAACCCAGCTTTGTTGTGTATGTAACCATAGGGATTTGTGATGTCACCTAGAACCTTCACAGCAGCGACAGCTTTATGAGGAGCATCAGCACTGCTCTGCCTGAGCAGAACCATCACCGCCATAGGTTGTCAAATAACCCGGGTTTAACCCACACAGGTAAGTCCAATGGGGTGCAGGCATGTCCTCTATGCTTACAGCTTCCCGTGGGTGTTGGTTTGATACCGTTTGGGGACAGCCAAGGAGGCATCTGCAGGCAACAAAGGTAGGTGTGTGCTTGTGTGTGTGTTTCCTATGCAGATCCTAAGCCCAGTGTCACATGCAAGTAGGAGGAGTAAGAAGGGTTCCTGGCAAATCCGGGTTATGGATTGCATTTAAAAAGGCCCCGTGGGAGTGCAATGGGCCCCTGTCTTGCTGCTTAGCAATAATGGTATGGGTTTAGGTTCTGCTGTGTGTACTGGTGGTTGACTGCCCCCCAGCCCAGAGTGTGCATGGAAAATTGTCTGGCAGCCTCCCTGACAGCAAGCAGTGATAGTGCCCATGAAGGGGACCTTGTTGGGCCCGCCCCTTTCACGGTTATCGCTTCTCGGCCTTTTGGCTAAGATCAAGTGTAGTATCTGTTCTTATCAGTTTAATATCTGATACGTCCCCTATCTGGGGACCATATATTAAATTGATTTTTGAGAACGGGGGCCGATTTCGAAGCTTGCTTCCGTCGCCCTATGCATTGACCCGATATGGCAGTATCTTCGGGTACAGTGCACCACCCCCTTACAGGGTTAAAAAGAAAGATTCCTACTTTCATTGCTACCTGCTTGCTGGCTAGCCAGCTAGCCAGCCCTGTGGGCCTTGCTGCTGCTGCAGCCAAAAAACAAAAGGTGGTGCTGCTGCTGCTGCTTCTGCTTCTGCTTGTGTCTGGCCGCTGTTGGAGCGTCCAGGCACAGGACTTCTGCTGCTGCTGACTAAATGGCCTCCTTAATTGGATCATTTGAGTAGCCAGCACACCTGTGCAGGTAGGGCATGACATGATAGGCAGCTGCCTTGATAGCGGGTGGGTGCTGAATGTTCCTAATTGACAAAATAAGATTAATGCTTATGAAGAAATATAAAATCTCATCCCTTCCCCAATATCGCGCCACACCCCTACCCCTTAATTCCCTGGTTGAACTTGATGGACATATGTCTTTTTTCGACCGTACTAACTATGTAACTATGTAACATAACATGGGGGGGGGGGGTCTCCTGGCTGTTCACACAGGTGTGTCATTGCTGTACATTGACCATGCATTGCTTCTGTGGTATTGCAAAGGCAAAGACAAATGCTTCCAGCCATCCATTGCACTAATGGATTGGTCATCAGCTGGCTGTCTATGTCCCGCATCAATATAGACCAAAGTACAGAGGGTTAGGCTATGCTATTGTGCACCTACCTGATGCATCAGAAGGTGCGAGGCCCTTGCTAAATTCTGTGCACAGACTTTGAGATCTATGCTTTAGACTGTATCTAAACCTGCTCCAACATGGACTGACATTCTGGCCTACTTTCAGCCGATGCGACTTGTCTGTCGCTGAACAGTCGCTTTTTATGTATTCAGCACCTATGTATAATGTTGTAAAAATGCTCTAGAAGCTAAAGTCGCAGAAATGTCACACATATTTGGCCTGCAACTTTCTGTGCGACAAATTCAGACAGGAAAAATCAGTATAAATCCTTAGAAAATTATCCCCCAGTGTCTCCATCTGCTGGCGGTATTGAATAAGCATTGCTGCACTGATGGGGTATGCATTAGACGAAAAAAAAGAAGAAAAAGAAGAAGAATACGCCCAGAAAAGAGGCGAAAAGGAGAAAAACGTAAAAAAACGTGAAAAAAAAGTAAGAGGAAGAGAAGGGAAAAAAAGGTGGAAATGGGTTTAAAAGTGATTTCGGCGGAGAAATATATATATATATATATATATATATATATATATATATATATATATATATATATACGCGCACACACACACATATATATAAACGTATTCTCCGTTGAGATATTGCAGCCGCTGCTGTGTCCAGGCCCAGGAGCCTTAGCACTGTGCTGTGATGTCACTCAATACCACTGACATCACTAGGTGTAAACAACATCTCTCCTTTGCTGTGTATGTGACTATGGAGCTGTTTGGTGATGTCGTCTATTATGGCCTTCATAGAAGCAACAGGAGATTGTTGCATCCATCTAGAACCCTCAGAACTACAGTGCTATGATGTCACTCACTTCCACAGGCCTTGCAGAGTGTAAACAACAACAACCCAGCTTTGTTGTGTATGTAACCATAGGGATTTGTGATGTCACCTAGAACCTTCACAGCAGCGACAGCTTTATGAGGAGCATCAGCACTGCTCTGCCTGAGCAGAACCATCACCGCCATAGGTTGTCAAATAACCCGGGTTTAACCCACACAGGTAAGTCCAATGGGGTGCAGGCATGTCCTCTATGCTTACAGCTTCCCGTGGGTGTTGGTTTGATACCGTTTGGGGACAGCCAAGGAGGCATCTGCAGGCAACAAAGGTAGGTGTGTGCTTGTGTGTGTGTTTCCTATGCAGATCCTAAGCCCAGTGTCACATGCAAGTAGGAGGAGTAAGAAGGGTTCCTGGCAAATCCGGGTTATGGATTGCATTTAAAAAGGCCCCGTGGGAGTGCAATGGGCCCCTGTCTTGCTGCTTAGCAATAATGGTATGGGTTTAGGTTCTGCTGTGTGTACTGGTGGTTGACTGCCCCCCAGCCCAGAGTGTGCATGGAAAATTGTCTGGCAGCCTCCCTGACAGCAAGCAGTGATAGTGCCCATGAAGGGGACCTTGTTGGGCCCGCCCCTTTCACGGTTATCGCTTCTCGGCCTTTTGGCTAAGATCAAGTGTAGTATCTGTTCTTATCAGTTTAATATCTGATACGTCCCCTATCTGGGGACCATATATTAAATGGATTTTTGAGAACGGGGGCCGATTTCGAAGCTTGCTTCCGTCGCCCTATGCATTGACCCGATATGGCAGTATCTTCGGGTACAGTGCACCACCCCCTTACAGGGTTAAAAAGAAAGATTCCTACTTTCATTGCTACCTGCTTGCTGGCTAGCCAGCTAGCCAGCCCTGTGGGCCTTGCTGCTGCTGCTGCTGCAGCCAAAAAACAAAAGGTGGTGCTGCTGCTGCTTCTGCTTCTGCTTGTGTCTGGCCGCTGTTGGAGCGTCCAGGCACAGGACTTCTGCTGCTGCTGACTAAATGGCCTCCTTAATTGGATCATTTGAGTAGCCAGCACACCTGTGCAGGTAGGGCATGACATGATAGGCAGCTGCCTTGATAGCGGGTGGGTGCTGAATGTTCCTAATTGACAAAATAAGATTAATGCTTATGAAGAAATATAAAATCTCATCCCTTCCCCAATATCGCGCCACACCCCTACCCCTTAATTCCCTGGTTGAACTTGATGGACATATGTCTTTTTTCGACCGTACTAACTATGTAACTATGTAACATAACATGGGGGGGGGGGGGGGGTCTCCTGGCTGTTCACACAGGTGTGTCATTGCTGTACATTGACCATGCATTGCTTCTGTGGTATTGCAAAGGCAAAGACAAATGCTTCCAGCCATCCATTGCACTAATGGATTGGTCATCAGCTGGCTGTCTATGTCCCGCATCAATATAGACCAAAGTACAGAGGGTTAGGCTATGCTATTGTGCACCTACCTGATGCATCAGAAGGTGCGAGGCCCTTGCTAAATTCTGTGCACAGACTTTGAGATCTATGCTTTAGACTGTATCTAAACCTGCTCCAACATGGACTGACATTCTGGCCTACTTTCAGCCGATGCGACTTGTCTGTCGCTGAACAGTCGCTTTTTATGTATTCAGCACCTATGTATAATGTTGTAAAAATGCTCTAGAAGCTAAAGTCGCAGAAATGTCACACATATTTGGCCTGCAACTTTCTGTGCGACAAATTCAGACAGGAAAAATCAGTATAAATCCTTAGAAAATTATCCCCCAGTGTCTCCATCTGCTGGCGGTATTGAATAAGCATTGCTGCACTGATGGGGTATGCATTAGACGAAAAAAAAGAAGAAAAAGAAGAATAATACGCCCAGAAAAGAGGCGAAAAGGAGAAAAACGTAAAAAAACGTGAAAAAAAAGTAAGAGGAAGAGAAGGGAAAAAAAGGTGGAAATGGGTTTAAAAGTGATTTCGGCGGAGAAATATATATATATATATATATATATATATATATATATACGCGCACACACACACATATATATAAACGTATTCTCCGTTGAGATATTGCAGCCGCTGCTGTGTCCAGGCCCAGGAGCCTTAGCACTGTGCTGTGATGTCACTCAATACCACTGACATCACTAGGTGTAAACAACATCTCTCCTTTGCTGTGTATGTGACTATGGAGCTGTTTGGTGATGTCGTCTATTATGGCCTTCATAGAAGCAACAGGAGATTGTTGCATCCATCTAGAACCCTCAGAACTACAGTGCTATGATGTCACTCACTTCCACAGGCCTTGCAGAGTGTAAACAACAACAACCCAGCTTTGTTGTGTATGTAACCATAGGGATTTGTGATGTCACCTAGAACCTTCACAGCAGCGACAGCTTTATGAGGAGCATCAGCACTGCTCTGCCTGAGCAGAACCATCACCGCCATAGGTTGTCAAATAACCCGGGTTTAACCCACACAGGTAAGTCCAATGGG
Organism: Hyla sarda; assembly: GCF_029499605.1. Taxonomy (NCBI): domain Eukaryota; kingdom Metazoa; phylum Chordata; class Amphibia; order Anura; family Hylidae; genus Hyla; species Hyla sarda. Next base: position 50,907 of record NW_026608448.1, read on the forward strand.
GTGCAGGCATGTCCTCTATGCTTACAGCTTCCCGTGGGTGTTGGTTTGATACCGTTTGGGGACAGCCAAGGAGGCATCTGCAGGCAACAAAGGTAGGTGTGTGCTTGTGTGTGTGTTTCCTATGCAGATCCTAAGCCCAGTGTCACATGCAAGTAGGAGGAGTAAGAAGGGTTCCTGGCAAATCCGGGTTATGGATTGCATTTAAAAAGGCCCCGTGGGAGTGCAATGGGCCCCTGTCTTGCTGCTTAGCAATAATGGTATGGGTTTAGGTTCTGCTGTGTGTACTGGTGGTTGACTGCCCCCCAGCCCAGAGTGTGCATGGAAAATTGTCTGGCAGCCTCCCTGACAGCAAGCAGTGATAGTGCCCATGAAGGGGACCTTGTTGGGCCCGCCCCTTTCACGGTTATCGCTTCTCGGCCTTTTGGCTAAGATCAAGTGTAGTATCTGTTCTTATCAGTTTAATATCTGATACGTCCCCTATCTGGGGACCATATATTAAATGGATTTTTGAGAACGGGGGCCGATTTCGAAGCTTGCTTCCGTCGCCCTATGCATTGACCCGATATGGCAGTATCTTCGGGTACAGTGCACCACCCCCTTACAGGGTTAAAAAGAAAGATTCCTACTTTCATTGCTACCTGCTTGCTGGCTAGCCAGCTAGCCAGCCCTGTGGGCCTTGCTGCTGCTGCAGCCAAAAAACAAAAGGTGGTGCTGCTGCTGCTGCTTCTGCTTCTGCTTGTGTCTGGCCGCTGTTGGAGCGTCCAGGCACAGGACTTCTGCTGCTGCTGACTAAATGGCCTCCTTAATTGGATCATTTGAGTAGCCAGCACACCTGTGCAGGTAGGGCATGACATGATAGGCAGCTGCCTTGATAGCGGGTGGGTGCTGAATGTTCCTAATTGACAAAATAAGATTAATGCTTATGAAGAAATATAAAATCTCATCCCTTCCCCAATATCGCGCCACACCCCTACCCCTTAATTCCCTGGTTGAACTTGATGGACATATGTCTTTTTTCGACCGTACTAACTATGTAACTATGTAACATAACATGGGGGGGGGGGGTCTCCTGGCTGTTCACACAGGTGTGTCATTGCTGTACATTGACCATGCATTGCTTCTGTGGTATTGCAAAGGCAAAGACAAATGCTTCCAGCCATCCATTGCACTAATGGATTGGTCATCAGCTGGCTGTCTATGTCCCGCATCAATATAGACCAAAGTACAGAGGGTTAGGCTATGCTATTGTGCACCTACCTGATGCATCAGAAGGTGCGAGGCCCTTGCTAAATTCTGTGCACAGACTTTGAGATCTATGCTTTAGACTGTATCTAAACCTGCTCCAACATGGACTGACATTCTGGCCTACTTTCAGCCGATGCGACTTGTCTGTCGCTGAACAGTCGCTTTTTATGTATTCAGCACCTATGTATAATGTTGTAAAAATGCTCTAGAAGCTAAAGTCGCAGAAATGTCACACATATTTGGCCTGCAACTTTCTGTGCGACAAATTCAGACAGGAAAAATCAGTATAAATCCTTAGAAAATTATCCCCCAGTGTCTCCATCTGCTGGCGGTATTGAATAAGCATTGCTGCACTGATGGGGTATGCATTAGACGAAAAAAAAGAAGAAAAAGAAGAAGAATACGCCCAGAAAAGAGGCGAAAAGGAGAAAAACGTAAAAAAACGTGAAAAAAAAGTAAGAGGAAGAGAAGGGAAAAAAAGGTGGAAATGGGTTTAAAAGTGATTTCGGCGGAGAAATATATATATATATATATATATATATATATATATATATATATATACGCGCACACACACACATATATATAAACGTATTCTCCGTTGAGATATTGCAGCCGCTGCTGTGTCCAGGCCCAGGAGCCTTAGCACTGTGCTGTGATGTCACTCAATACCACTGACATCACTAGGTGTAAACAACATCTCTCCTTTGCTGTGTATGTGACTATGGAGCTGTTTGGTGATGTCGTCTATTACGGCCTTCATAGAAGCAACAGGAGATTGTTGCATCCATCTAGAACCCTCAGAACTACAGTGCTATGATGTCACTCACTTCCACAGGCCTTGCAGAGTGTAAACAACAACAACCCAGCTTTGTTGTGTATGTAACCATAGGGATTTGTGATGTCACCTAGAACCTTCACAGCAGCGACAGCTTTATGAGGAGCATCAGCACTGCTCTGCCTGAGCAGAACCATCACCGCCATAGGTTGTCAAATAACCCGGGTTTAACCCACACAGGTAAGTCCAATGGGGTGCAGGCATGTCCTCTATGCTTACAGCTTCCCGTGGGTGTTGGTTTGATACCGTTTGGGGACAGCCAAGGAGGCATCTGCAGGCAACAAAGGTAGGTGTGTGCTTGTGTGTGTGTTTCCTATGCAGATCCTAAGCCCAGTGTCACATGCAAGTAGGAGGAGTAAGAAGGGTTCCTGGCAAATCCGGGTTATGGATTGCATTTAAAAAGGCCCCGTGGGAGTGCAATGGGCCCCTGTCTTGCTGCTTAGCAATAATGGTATGGGTTTAGGTTCTGCTGTGTGTACTGGTGGTTGACTGCCCCCCAGCCCAGAGTGTGCATGGAAAATTGTCTGGCAGCCTCCCTGACAGCAAGCAGTGATAGTGCCCATGAAGGGGACCTTGTTGGGCCCGCCCCTTTCACGGTTATCGCTTCTCGGCCTTTTGGCTAAGATCAAGTGTAGTATCTGTTCTTATCAGTTTAATATCTGATACGTCCCCTATCTGGGGACCATATATTAAATGGATTTTTGAGAACGGGGGCCGATTTCGAAGCTTGCTTCCGTCGCCCTATGCATTGACCCGATATGGCAGTATCTTCGGGTACAGTGCACCACCCCCTTACAGGGTTAAAAAGAAAGATTCCTACTTTCATTGCTACCTGCTTGCTGGCTAGCCAGCTAGCCAGCCCTGTGGGCCTTGCTGCTGCTGCTGCTGCAGCCAAAAAACAAAAGGTGGTGCTGCTGCTGCTTCTGCTTCTGCTTGTGTCTGGCCGCTGTTGGAGCGTCCAGGCACAGGACTTCTGCTGCTGCTGACTAAATGGCCTCCTTAATTGGATCATTTGAGTAGCCAGCACACCTGTGCAGGTAGGGCATGACATGATAGGCAGCTGCCTTGATAGCGGGTGGGTGCTGAATGTTCCTAATTGACAAAATAAGATTAATGCTTATGAAGAAATATAAAATCTCATCCCTTCCCCAATATCGCGCCACACCCCTACCCCTTAATTCCCTGGTTGAACTTGATGGACATATGTCTTTTTTCGACCGTACTAACTATGTAACTATGTAACATAACATGGGGGGGGGGGGGGTCTCCTGGCTGTTCACACAGGTGTGTCATTGCTGTACATTGACCATGCATTGCTTCTGTGGTATTGCAAAGGCAAAGACAAATGCTTCCAGCCATCCATTGCACTAATGGATTGGTCATCAGCTGGCTGTCTATGTCCCGCATCAATATAGACCAAAGTACAGAGGGTTAGGCTATGCTATTGTGCACCTACCTGATGCATCAGAAGGTGCGAGGCCCTTGCTAAATTCTGTGCACAGACTTTGAGATCTATGCTTTAGACTGTATCTAAACCTGCTCCAACATGGACTGACATTCTGGCCTACTTTCAGCCGATGCGACTTGTCTGTCGCTGAACAGTCGCTTTTTATGTATTCAGCACCTATGTATAATGTTGTAAAAATGCTCTAGAAGCTAAAGTCGCAGAAATGTCACACATATTTGGCCTGCAACTTTCTGTGTGACAAATTCAGACAGGAAAAATCAGTATAAATCCTTAGAAAATTATCCCCCAGTGTCTCCATCTGCTGGCGGTATTGAATAAGCATTGCTGCACTGATGGGGTATGCATTAGACGAAAAAAAAAGAAGAAAAAGAAGAATAATACGCCCAGAAAAGAGGCGAAAAGGAGAAAAACGTAAAAAAACGTGAAAAAAAAGTAAGAGGAAGAGAAGGGAAAAAAAGGTGGAAATGGGTTTAAAAGTGATTTCGGCGGAGAAATATATATATATATATATATATATATATATATATATATATATATACGCGCACACACACACATATATATAAACGTATTCTCCGTTGAGATATTGCAGCCGCTGCTGTGTCCAGGCCCAGGAGCCTTAGCACTGTGCTGTGATGTCACTCAATACCACTGACATCACTAGGTGTAAACAACATCTCTCCTTTGCTGTGTATGTGACTATGGAGCTGTTTGGTGATGTCGTCTATTATGGCCTTCATAGAAGCAACAGGAGATTGTTGCATCCATCTAGAACCCTCAGAACTACAGTGCTATGATGTCACTCACTTCCACAGGCCTTGCAGAGTGTAAACAACAACAACCCAGCTTTGTTGTGTATGTAACCATAGGGATTTGTGATGTCACCTAGAACCTTCACAGCAGCGACAGCTTTATGAGGAGCATCAGCACTGCTCTGCCTGAGCAGAACCATCACCGCCATAGGTTGTCAAATAACCCGGGTTTAACCCACACAGGTAAGTCCAATGGGGTGCAGGCATGTCCTCTATGCTTACAGCTTCCCGTGGGTGTTGGTTTGATACCGTTTGGGGACAGCCAAGGAGGCATCTGCAGGCAACAAAGGTAGGTGTGTGCTTGTGTGTGTGTTTCCTATGCAGATCCTAAGCCCAGTGTCACATGCAAGTAGGAGGAGTAAGAAGGGTTCCTGGCAAATCCGGGTTATGGATTGCATTTAAAAAGGCCCCGTGGGAGTGCAATGGGCCCCTGTCTTGCTGCTTAGCAATAATGGTATGGGTTTAGGTTCTGCTGTGTGTACTGGTGGTTGACTGCCCCCCAGCCCAGAGTGTGCATGGAAAATTGTCTGGCAGCCTCCCTGACAGCAAGCAGTGATAGTGCCCATGAAGGGGACCTTGTTGGGCCCGCCCCTTTCACGGTTATCGCTTCTCGGCCTTTTGGCTAAGATCAAGTGTAGTATCTGTTCTTATCAGTTTAATATCTGATACGTCCCCTATCTGGGGACCATATATTAAATGGATTTTTGAGAACGGGGGCCGATTTCGAAGCTTGCTTCCGTCGCCCTATGCATTGACCCGATATGGCAGTATCTTCGGGTACAGTGCACCACCCCCTTACAGGGTTAAAAAGAAAGATTCCTACTTTCATTGCTACCTGCTTGCTGGCTAGCCAGCTAGCCAGCCCTGTGGGCCTTGCTGCTGCTGCTGCTGCTGCAGCCAAAAAACAAAAGGTGGTGCTGCTGCTGCTTCTGCTTCTGCTTGTGTCTGGCCGCTGTTGGAGCGTCCAGGCACAGGACTTCTGCTGCTGCTGACTAAATGGCCTCCTTAATTGGATCATTTGAGTAGCCAGCACACCTGTGCAGGTAGGGCATGACATGATAGGCAGCTGCCTTGATAGCGGGTGGGTGCTGAATGTTCCTAATTGACAAAATAAGATTAATGCTTATGAAGAAATATAAAATCTCATCCCTTCCCCAATATCGCACCACACCCCTACCCCTTAATTCCCTGGTTGAACTTGATGGACATATGTCTTTTTTCGACCGTACTAACTATGTAACTATGTAACATAACATGGGGGGGGGGGGTCTCCTGGCTGTTCACACAGGTGTGTCATTGCTGTACATTGACCATGCATTGCTTCTGTGGTATTGCAAAGGCAAAGACAAATGCTTCCAGCCATCCATTGCACTAATGGATTGGTCATCAGCTGGCTGTCTATGTCCCGCATCAATATAGACCAAAGTACAGAGGGTTAGGCTATGCTATTGTGCACCTACCTGATGCATCAGAAGGTGCGAGGCCCTTGCTAAATTCTGTGCACAGACTTTGAGATCTATGCTTTAGACTGTATCTAAACCTGCTCCAACATGGACTGACATTCTGGCCTACTTTCAGCCGATGCGACTTGTCTGTCGCTGAACAGTCGCTTTTTATGTATTCAGCACCTATGTATAATGTTGTAAAAATGCTCTAGAAGCTAAAGTCGCAGAAATGTCACACATATTTGGCCTGCAACTTTCTGTGCGACAAATTCAGACAGGAAAAATCAGTATAAATCCTTAGAAAATTATCCCCCAGTGTCTCCATCTGCTGGCGGTATTGAATAAGCATTGCTGCACTGATGGGGTATGCATTAGACGAAAAAAAAGAAGAAAAAGAAGAATAATACGCCCAGAAAAGAGGCGAAAAGGAGAAAAACGTAAAAAAACGTGAAAAAAAAGTAAGAGGAAGAGAAGGGAAAAAAAGGTGGAAATGGGTTTAAAAGTGATTTCGGCGGAGAAATATATATATATATATATATATATATATATATACGCGCACACACACACATATATATAAACGTATTCTCCGTTGAGATATTGCAGCCGCTGCTGTGTCCAGGCCCAGGAGCCTTAGCACTGTGCTGTGATGTCACTCAATACCACTGACATCACTAGGTGTAAACAACATCTCTCCTTTGCTGTGTATGTGACTATGGAGCTGTTTGGTGATGTCGTCTATTATGGCCTTCATAGAAGCAACAGGAGATTGTTGCATCCATCTAGAACCCTCAGAACTACAGTGCTATGATGTCACTCACTTCCACAGGCCTTGCAGAGTGTAAACAACAACAACCCAGCTTTGTTGTGTATGTAACCATAGGGATTTGTGATGTCACCTAGAACCTTCACAGCAGCGACAGCTTTATGAGGAGCATCAGCACTGCTCTGCCTGAGCAGAACCATCACCGCCATAGGTTGTCAAATAACCCGGGTTTAACCCACACAGGTAAGTCCAATGGGGTGCAGGCATGTCCTCTATGCTTACAGCTTCCCGTGGGTGTTGGTTTGATACCGTTTGGGGACAGCCAAGGAGGCATCTGCAGGCAACAAAGGTAGGTGTGTGCTTGTGTGTGTGTTTCCTATGCAGATCCTAAGCCCAGTGTCACATGCAAGTAGGAGGAGTAAGAAGGGTTCCTGGCAAATCCGGGTTATGGATTGCATTTAAAAAGGCCCCGTGGGAGTGCAATGGGCCCCTGTCTTGCTGCTTAGCAATAATGGTATGGGTTTAGGTTCTGCTGTGTGTACTGGTGGTTGACTGCCCCCCAGCCCAGAGTGTGCATGGAAAATTGTCTGGCAGCCTCCCTGACAGCAAGCAGTGATAGTGCCCATGAAGGGGACCTTGTTGGGCCCGCCCCTTTCACGGTTATCGCTTCTCGGCCTTTTGGCTAAGATCAAGTGTAGTATCTGTTCTTATCAGTTTAATATCTGATACGTCCCCTATCTGGGGACCATATATTAAATGGATTTTTGAGAACGGGGGCCGATTTCGAAGCTTGCTTCCGTCGCCCTATGCATTGACCCGATATGGCAGTATCTTCGGGTACAGTGCACCACCCCCTTACAGGGTTAAAAAGAAAGATTCCTACTTTCATTGCTACCTGCTTGCTGGCTAGCCAGCTAGCCAGCCCTGTGGGCCTTGCTGCTGCTGCTGCTGCAGCCAAAAAACAAAAGGTGGTGCTGCTGCTGCTTCTGCTTCTGCTTGTGTCTGGCCGCTGTTGGAGCGTCCAGGCACAGGACTTCTGCTGCTGCTGACTAAATGGCCTCCTTAATTGGATCATTTGAGTAGCCAGCACACCTGTGCAGGTAGGGCATGACATGATAGGCAGCTGCCTTGATAGCGGGTGGGTGCTGAATGTTCCTAATTGACAAAATAAGATTAATGCTTATGAAGAAATATAAAATCTCATCCCTTCCCCAATATCGCGCCACACCCCTACCCCTTAATTCCCTGGTTGAACTTGATGGACATATGTCTTTTTTCGACCGTACTAACTATGTAACTATGTAACATAACATGGGGGGGGGGGGGGTCTCCTGGCTGTTCACACAGGTGTGTCATTGCTGTACATTGACCATGCATTGCTTCTGTGGTATTGCAAAGGCAAAGACAAATGCTTCCAGCCATCCATTGCACTAATGGATTGGTCATCAGCTGGCTGTCTATGTCCCGCATCAATATAGACCAAAGTACAGAGGGTTAGGCTATGCTATTGTGCACCTACCTGATGCATCAGAAGGTGCGAGGCCCTTGCTAAATTCTGTGCACAGACTTTGAGATCTATGCTTTAGACTGTATCTAAACCTGCTCCAACATGGACTGACATTCTGGCCTACTTTCAGCCGATGCGACTTGTCTGTCGCTGAACAGTCGCTTTTTATGTATTCAGCACCTATGTATAATGTTGTAAAAATGCTCTAGAAGCTAAAGTCGCAGAAATGTCACACATATTTGGCCTGCAACTTTCTGTGCGACAAATTCAGACAGGAAAAATCAGTATAAATCCTTAGAAAATTATCCCCCAGTGTCTCCATCTGCTGGCGGTATTGAATAAGCATTGCTGCACTGATGGGGTATGCATTAGACGAAAAAAAAGAAGAAAAAGAAGAATAATACGCCCAGAAAAGAGGCGAAAAGGAGAAAAACGTAAAAAAACGTGAAAAAAAAGTAAGAGGAAGAGAAGGGAAAAAAAGGTGGAAATGGGTTTAAAAGTGATTTCGGCGGAGAAATATATATATATATATATATATATATATATATATATATATATATATACGCGCACACACACACATATATATAAACGTATTCTCCGTTGAGATATTGCAGCCGCTGCTGTGTCCAGGCCCAGGAGCCTTAGCACTGTGCTGTGATGTCACTCAATACCACTGACATCACTAGGTGTAAACAACATCTCTCCTTTGCTGTGTATGTGACTATGGAGCTGTTTGGTGATGTCGTCTATTATGGCCTTCATAGAAGCAACAGGAGATTGTTGCATCCATCTAGAACCCTCAGAACTACAGTGCTATGATGTCACTCACTTCCACAGGCCTTGCAGAGTGTAAACAACAACAACCCAGCTTTGTTGTGTATGTAACCATAGGGATTTGTGATGTCACCTAGAACCTTCACAGCAGCGACAGCTTTATGAGGAGCATCAGCACTGCTCTGCCTGAGCAGAACCATCACCGCCATAGGTTGTCAAATAACCCGGGTTTAACCCACACAGGTAAGTCCAATGGGGTGCAGGCATGTCCTCTATGCTTACAGCTTCCCGTGGGTGTTGGTTTGATACCGTTTGGGGACAGCCAAGGAGGCATCTGCAGGCAACAAAGGTAGGTGTGTGCTTGTGTGTGTGTTTCCTATGCAGATCCTAAGCCCAGTGTCACATGCAAGTAGGAGGAGTAAGAAGGGTTCCTGGCAAATCCGGGTTATGGATTGCATTTAAAAAGGCCCCGTGGGAGTGCAATGGGCCCCTGTCTTGCTGCTTAGCAATAATGGTATGGGTTTAGGTTCTGCTGTGTGTACTGGTGGTTGACTGCCCCCCAGCCCAGAGTGTGCATGGAAAATTGTCTGGCAGCCTCCCTGACAGCAAGCAGTGATAGTGCCCATGAAATGGACCTTGTTGGGCCCGCCCCTTTCACGGTTATCGCTTCTCGGCCTTTTGGCTAAGATCAAGTGTAGTATCTGCTCACTTGGTCTGGTCGGAAGGTGTCTGTGGTACCCCGCTTCTCGGCCTTGGGGGATTGTCTCTCCTTACGGAGGGACTTCACCCCCTTGCTGCTATTGGGGAGCGGGCTTAGTCCACGGACAACGGGTTGCGATCCCCCTGTCTCTGGGACCTTGTGTCTCAGAAGGCATTTTCGGTACGTTGAGCGTTACCTGTAGCTTCGGAAGCACCTAGGGTACCCCCGACCTCTGCCTTGGATAAGGGTTCCGCTTTTATAGCGGGATTCCGAGCCCCTGCTGCTATTGGGGAAGGGGCTTAGTCCCTGGGTGTGGAAGATGCCGTTCTCCTGGGCTTTCCCCTCTGGGGAAATGTCGATGCGAAATACCATCCGCATAGAGGTGTCGGAGAGCCATCGTCAGTTGAAGAACCTCCGCTTCATTGCGGAGGTGATTCTTCTTGACTACTTCCGCCTCAATAGGGAGGACATCCTGTGTCTAAATGACCAGGAAAGCCGTGGCCTGTATACCGTCACCTTCACGGCCACGGCGTGTTGCGATAACATCTATGCAACCTTGTCTGGTGCGGACCAGAGGGACGATCGACTCGACGGTCTTTCGTTCCAGTTCCTCTATGGTGAGGAACATATACCGTTGGTGGTGGCTATGCACAGCCCTCATGTGACCACGGAGGATATAGCCACTTTTCTTCGGCGATACTGCGAAGAGGTGCGATTCGCAAACAAAATCTTGAACTCCGTGCGGTTCTGGAACGGCAAGAGGAAGTTCTGGGTCAAGCTCCGTAAGGATCCCGGTGGTATTGGGGGTCTTTGCCATCCGCCCCCAAATTTTGCCATCGGGAGAGTTCGGGGCTTCCTGTTCTATCCTCAAATGCCTATGTATTGCCGAAATTGCTTGAGGTTTGGCCACACCCAGGAGACCTGCGGCGCGGAGCGTGTGATTCGCTGCAATAGGTGTGGCCAAGAAGGTCACATAGCCTCAAGATGTAGCCATACGATAAGGTGCAACCTCTGCGGAGAGGAAAATCACGATTTTAATTCCTGTCCCCATAAAGCAAAAACTACGATGGGTGGGTCAAGGCTGGGCCCACCCAAAGAGGGGACAGGACAAAAGACGTCCTTTTTTAAGATGCCCAAACCCCAGATGGCAGGTACTGATGGGTCCAGGCCCAAGACCTCTGGTGCTCCATCGGGGGGCCCACCGGTGGTAGTGCTAGGGGGAGGCCATGGGGATTCCACGAAGCCCGGGCGGGTAATCGAGTTTACTGCCCGGGAAATTGAAAGACGTCGATCGACTTCCTACCTGGCTCAAGAGCCCGCCGAAACTTCTGAAGGGGGCTCACCTGTGGCGGGTGGCAGCCGACGGGCCTCGGTGGGGGCAAAGGTGGACCCAAAATTGCAGCATAAGCCAGGTACTGGCTTGGCCCAGGGTCGCCCTGCTCCGGACGAAGAGGCCCCGGTGAAAGCCCGCCGGAAGGGGAGCCAGGTGGCCAGGTCTGAGCCCGGTCCTGTTACTCCGCCTATACAGGACAGGGCCAAGAAGACAAGTGGCGCCAAACCAGGGTTTGCTGCCCCGCCAGCAGTAGACCCGGTGGGTAAAACTGGCCATCGTCGATCGATGGGGAAGTTGGAGCAACAGTCCTCAGCAACGCTTGCTGGGGAACAAGCGATGAAAACTTCCCAAGGTAGCGGCAAAGGTTCCGGAAAAGAGGCCTCACAGGCCCCTGTGCAGCAGTTCCAGTCGTCAAATGATGAAAGAAGACGCAGATCCATCAGCCGGGGGCCAGAGATTACATCGAGTGAGAGCAACACAGAGGATATGGACAGCAGTGTGACATTTAAAAGACAAAGAGAAGAAGAAGAGGAAGACATTCAAAGGAAAGCGGCGTGCCGTAGTTCGGACGAGAGCGAGCTCAGGGTCGGGGCATCATCGATCTCAAGCTCCGACCCTCAGAACATCAAGGAGCTGATGACCCCGCAGGCGGGGGATGACGGTACGCAGCTTATTATTGACTTTGATTCTCCAAGCACTGACTCTCCATAAACTATGCCTATCCCTGTAAAAATTGCCTCACTCAATGTGAGGTCCTTAAAGAGCCCTGATCGCAGGGCTGCTTTATTTTCTTATCTAGAGACATGTGACTTTGACCTTTGCCTGCTACAAGAATGTGGAATCCCTAGTAAAATGGACTATAAAGACTTAAAAGAAGACTGGAAGCTGGGCCCATCCATATGGTCCGGTGCAAATGACTGTCGTTCTGTGGGTGTTGGGCTGCTCTGCCGAGGCCAGTCCTTTTCTATTCATACAGTAACTGAGATTGTGCCTGGCAGAGCTCTTTTAATTCATCTATATTTTAATGGACTTTTAATTCGTGTTTTAAATGTGTATGCCCCTCCTGATAAACAGGATCGGGCAGAACTATTTGAAATTTTACCACTGTTTTGTGTTGGGTCTTCTCCCCTGCTGGTGGGAGGTGATTTTAACTGCATACGTGATGGGGAACACCGGCAGGGTGGGGATATTAATCGTAAAGACCGCACTTCTTACCTGCTTAAAAATTTTATTGATGATTTTAATTTGAAAGATTGCTGGAAGGATCTCTTGCCGGAGGACCCGGGCGCCACATGGTCCAATGGAAGAGTGAGCTCCAGAATCGATTTTATTTTTTCCTCTAGAGCTTTTAAACCCCTGAAATGCACGCTCGAGCAGAATATCTTCTCTGATCATAAGCTCCTCTTGGTGGGCCTGGAGCTAGAGGGGGAGCAAAAAGCAAAAAGGGGCCTCTGGAGATTAAACACCACACTCCTAGAGGACCCTGAGATAAAAGAGGAGTTTGTGCGGACCTACCAGTGCTGGCAATCACAAAGAAAACCCCACGAGCCTATGCTGCACTGGTGGGAGGGCACCAAATCTAAAATCAGATTTTTTTTTATCAAAGCAGGTAAGAAGAAGGCAAAAATGGAAAAGCAGTGGTTTTATGTTCTTAACATGCGTTTAAATGTACTTTTTAAATTGAAAGAAGCTGGTATGGATGTAGAAAATGATATTTTAAACCTTAAAACTGAAATAAAACATGCCATAGAAAAGAAAGGGAAACAAATCATTTTTAACTCACATGTGCAGCACCTGGAGGAGGGCGAGAAATGTTCCCGTTTCTTTTTTAAAAAAGTGATGAATAGGAGGGATATCATCCAAAACCTTGAGGGTGAATCCACTCCAAAAGGCATGTTAGATGCAGTTTTTAACTTCTACCAGCTTCTTTTTAATAAGAAAGATCTTAATCCATCCTTTTTAGAACATGTTCTTAATTCCCTTGATTTTAAGCTAGATGTTTTAGACCAGGAGGTTTTATCCCGTGATCTTAACTTAGTTGAACTTTTATTTGTTTTTAAAAGTTTTTCTAGTGGGAAGGCCCCTGGGGAAGATGGTTTACCCATCGAATTTTATTTAGCTTTTTGGGATATTTTAAAGGATGATATGGTTTTATTGTATAAAGAAACTTTTATTGTTAATGAACTTCCCCCTTCCTGGAGGAGGGGGATTGTATCATTACTTTTTAAAAAAGGTGAAAAGGATATGCTAAAAAATTGGCGCCCCATTACACTTTTAAATGTCGATTATAAAGTTTTAGCCAAGTTATTAGCTGTCCGTTTTAAACCTTTTATTCATAAATTAATTCACCCAAATCAGGTTTGTGGGGTACCTGGAAGGTCTATAGCTGAATCCCTAAATATTTTAAGAGATGTTTTATGGTATTTTAAGGATAGAAATCAAACTGTAGCAATTTTATCCTTAGACTTTGAAAAAGCCTTTGATAGGGTCTCCCATGAATACCTGTTTTTAGTTCTTAAAAAGATGGCAGTGCCTGAAACGATTTTAAGCCGAATCATGCTTTTATACCGATCCTGTTTTAGTCAAGTCTCTGTTAATGGCTTTTTAACCAGCGGTGTTCCTCTTTTATCAGGTGTCAAACAGGGCTGCCCCCTGTCCCCACTCCTTTTTATTTGCGCAATCGAACCACTGATGGCCCTCCTCAGAAAAGACTGGGTAGTAAGAGGCGTACCGATACCTGGTGGAGGAGGGACCCATCTAAAGGTGTTGGGGTACATGGATGATGTCACCATACTGTGCCCGGACTCTCCATCGATGAGGGGGGCATTGAGGAACACCAGCTATTTCTGCGAGGTCTCTGGTTTTAAGCTAAACACAGATAAATGTGACTGTTTTTATATTGGCTCCTGGGATTCATCCATCACCCCAGGAGTCACAATGCAACAGGATCAAATTAAAGTTTTAGGTATTGTTTTTAACCAGGTCAATGATGGGAGCCCTAACTGGGATTCAGCTATAGCTAAGATGGAGAAGAAGATTTTAATGTGGAATCTTAGAAACCTTACCATGGAGGGGAAGATTTTAATAATAAAGATGGTTTTACTCCCTATTATGCTATACATTGCCATGGTATTTCCTCCATCTATTTTATACATTAAAAAAGTAACTAGAATTGTTTTTACCTTTTTATGGGGTTCAAAAATGGAGAAATTAAAGCGTGATTTTATGTACAAAAGTAAAGATAATGGCGGGAAAGATGTTCCTAACCTTTTTACTTTCTTTTACATAAAGTATTTCTGTTTCTGTTTTAAAATTATTAAATCCGATGGCATTTTTAGCTGCTTTTTAAGGTACGCTGCGGGCATGGTTTTTAAAAGATGGTTGCGCATCCCTCTGAACGCTCCGGTGCTTCTGTGTCCCCCAAAACATTATGTGGTGTTGGAAAAGACAGTCAGGCTCCTAGGTCTCCAAGATTTGGAGCCTGACATACTGGGGGACCAGAGAAAGGTATCAAAGGTCCTCAGGCGGAGTGAGGTTACCCTGGCAGTGTCCAATTTCACACAGGCAAGATCCAAAAAGGTATGGCGGAACGTGTACGGGAAGTTTCTGGCGAATGTACACAGGGATCTTGCCTGGGCAATCATCCACCAGTGCCTCCCTACTCGTGAGTTCCAGCACAGGCGAGGACTGGTGGCGAGAGCCAAGTGCCCGAGAGATGGCTGTGGAGTGGACGAAACGGTGCTGCACATATTTTGGAACTGCCCTTTTGCACGGGAGCTTTGGAGGAAGGTAGGCCCACTTTTGAAGTGGGCCTGCGGCCTAAAAGATTTTAATCACGAATGTGTCTTTTACGGTCTTTTTAACTGCCCCAATTTTAAACAGCAGATGATCTGCTGGATGATTATTAATTGTTTTAAAAATGCCATCTGGAAAGTTAGGAACATCTTACTTTTTAAACATGATTTTATTGATGTTAAAAACTGTATAAAGCTGGCCCTGAGTGAGATGTACATCTATTACCTAAGAGACAAGAAACAGTTGGGGGCCAGCGAGGCAGCATCCATGTGGTGTCTGCCTCTATGGAACGAAATAACAGTATAATCAGTTTTTATGATATTTGTATAATGTTTTATCCTGCCATTTTTATTTTTTCTCCTTTTATTACTGGTTTCATTATTTGTATTTTAAAACTTTTGTGAACCTTTTATTATTTTGCATTTTAAATTTTGTATGGTTTCTTATTTATTCAATAAAATTTTGTTGAAACCTTATCTGTTCTTATCAGTTTAATATCTGATACGTCCCCTATCTGGGGACCATATATTAAATGGATTTTTGAGAACGGGGGCCGATTTCGAAGCTTGCTTCCGTCGCCCTATGCATTGACCCGATATGGCAGTATCTTCGGGTACAGTGCACCACCCCCTTACAGGGTTAAAAAGAAAGATTCCTACTTTCATTGCTACCTGCTTGCTGGCTAGCCAGCTAGCCAGCCCTGTGGGCCTTGCTGCTGCTGCTGCTGCAGCCAAAAAACAAAAGGTGGTGCTGCTGCTGCTTCTGCTTCTGCTTGTGTCTGGCCGCTGTTGGAGCGTCCAGGCACAGGACTTCTGCTGCTGCTGACTAAATGGCCTCCTTAATTGGATCATTTGAGTAGCCAGCACACCTGTGCAGGTAGGGCATGACATGATAGGCAGCTGCCTTGATAGCGGGTGGGTGCTGAATGTTCCTAATTGACAAAATAAGATTAATGCTTATGAAGAAATATAAAATCTCATCCCTTCCCCAATATCGCGCCACACCCCTACCCCTTAATTCCCTGGTTGAACTTGATGGACATATGTCTTTTTTCGACCGTACTAACTATGTAACTATGTAACATAACATGGGGGGGGGGGTCTCCTGGCTGTTCACACAGGTGTGTCATTGCTGTACATTGACCATGCATTGCTTCTGTGGTATTGCAAAGGCAAAGACAAATGCTTCCAGCCATCCATTGCACTAATGGATTGGTCATCAGCTGGCTGTCTATGTCCCGCATCAATATAGACCAAAGTACAGAGGGTTAGGCTATGCTATTGTGCACCTACCTGATGCATCAGAAGGTGCGAGGCCCTTGCTAAATTCTGTGCACAGACTTTGAGATCTATGCTTTAGACTGTATCTAAACCTGCTCCAACATGGACTGACATTCTGGCCTACTTTCAGCCGATGCGACTTGTCTGTCGCTGAACAGTCGCTTTTTATGTATTCAGCACCTATGTATAATGTTGTAAAAATGCTCTAGAAGCTAAAGTCGCAGAAATGTCACACATATTTGGCCTGCAACTTTCTGTGCGACAAATTCAGACAGGAAAAATCAGTATAAATCCTTAGAAAATTATCCCCCAGTGTCTCCATCTGCTGGCGGTATTGAATAAGCATTGCTGCACTGATGGGGTATGCATTAGACGAAAAAAAAGAAGAAAAAGAAGAATAATACGCCCAGAAAAGAGGCGAAAAGGAGAAAAACGTAAAAAAACGTGAAAAAAAAGTAAGAGGAAGAGAAGGGAAAAAAAGGTGGAAATGGGTTTAAAAGTGATTTCGGCGGAGAAATATATATATATATATATATATATATATATATATATATATATACGCGCACACACACACATATATATAAACGTATTCTCCGTTGAGATATTGCAGCCGCTGCTGTGTCCAGGCCCAGGAGCCTTAGCACTGTGCTGTGATGTCACTCAATACCACTGACATCACTAGGTGTAAACAACATCTCTCCTTTGCTGTGTATGTGACTATGGAGCTGTTTGGTGATGTCGTCTATTATGGCCTTCATAGAAGCAACAGGAGATTGTTGCATCCATCTAGAACCCTCAGAACTACAGTGCTATGATGTCACTCACTTCCACAGGCCTTGCAGAGTGTAAACAACAACAACCCAGCTTTGTTGTGTATGTAACCATAGGGATTTGTGATGTCACCTAGAACCTTCACAGCAGCGACAGCTTTATGAGGAGCATCAGCACTGCTCTGCCTGAGCAGAACCATCACCGCCATAGGTTGTCAAATAACCCGGGTTTAACCCACACAGGTAAGTCCAATGGGGTGCAGGCATGTCCTCTATGCTTACAGCTTCCCGTGGGTGTTGGTTTGATACCGTTTGGGGACAGCCAAGGAGGCATCTGCAGGCAACAAAGGTAGGTGTGTGCTTGTGTGTGTGTTTCCTATGCAGATCCTAAGCCCAGTGTCACATGCAAGTAGGAGGAGTAAGAAGGGTTCCTGGCAAATCCGGGTTATGGATTGCATTTAAAAAGGCCCCGTGGGAGTGCAATGGGCCCCTGTCTTGCTGCTTAGCAATAATGGTATGGGTTTAGGTTCTGCTGTGTGTACTGGTGGTTGACTGCCCCCCAGCCCAGAGTGTGCATGGAAAATTGTCTGGCAGCCTCCCTGACAGCAAGCAGTGATAGTGCCCATGAAGGGGACCTTGTTGGGCCCGCCCCTTTCACGGTTATCGCTTCTCGGCCTTTTGGCTAAGATCAAGTGTAGTATCTGTTCTTATCAGTTTAATATCTGATACGTCCCCTATCTGGGGACCATATATTAAATGGATTTTTGAGAACGGGGGCCGATTTCGAAGCTTGCTTCCGTCGCCCTATGCATTGACCCGATATGGCAGTATCTTCGG